>NW_025047826.1:752500-755000 GCF_018831695.1 Puntigrus tetrazona
ACAGACCTGAGCAGGTATCAGACTTTGCTTTCTTCCTTCTCTGCCGAAATCCGCACTGCCAAATCATCATATTTCCAAAACAAGATCAACAACACTTCAGACACACGTAAGCTCTTCAGATCATTTAACTCCCTGCTCTATCCCCCTCCACCACCTCCCACCACCTCAATATCACCTGACGATTTTGCCACATTTTTTACAAACAAAACAAAAGCGATCAGCAGCCAGTTCTCAGCCCCCCCAACGCACAACCCTCAACCAACCGCATCGACTACCGATTCCTCCACTTTCTCCTTCTGCTCCCTCACTGAGACAGAAGTATCCAAACTTCTCCTCTCCAGCCATCCAACAACATGTCCGCTAGACCCCATACCCTCTCATCTCCTGCAAGCAATCTCCCCCACTGTCTTGCCGGCACTCACGCACATCATCAACACATCTCTCCTCACAGGTACCTTCCCCACAGCATTTAAGCAGGCTCGGGTAACCCCACTGCTCAAAAAGCCCACTTTAAACACTTCTCTTATTGATAAGTACAGGCCAGTCTCTCTTCTTCCATTCATAGCGAAAACACTTGAAAGAGTGGTTTTCAACCAGGTATCACTGTTTCTTTCGAAAAACAACAAACTGGACCATAACCAATCAGGTTTCAGGTGCGGCCATTCAACTGAGACTGCGCTGCTCTCAGTCACGGAAGCCCTGCGGACTGCAAGAGCTCAATCCAAATCATCAGTTCTCATTCTGCTGGATCTATCCGCTGCTTTTGACACTGTGAATCATCAGATCCTGCTGTCTACCCTCTCATCACTGGGCATCTCTGGGATCCCACTTCGTTGGTTCGAATCCTATCTCACTGGTAGGTTTTTTAGGGTGGCCTGGTGAGTAGAAGTATCCACAGCACATCAACTGGTCACTGGGGTTCCTCAGGGATCGGTTCTTGGTCCCCTCCTCTTCTCCATTTACACTACATCACTAGGCCCCATCATACAGGCTCACGGCTTCTCCTACCACTGCTACGCCGATGACACACAGCTCTACCTCTCTTTTCATCCAGACGATCCAACGGTAGCTACTCGGATCTCGGGTTGCCTGGCGGACATCTCGACATGGATGCAAGAGTACCATCTACAGCTCAACCTGACAAAGACTGAGCTGCTTGTATTCCCTGCCACTCCAACTACACAGCATGACTTCACCATCCAGCTAGGTTCTTCGTCAATTACCCCATCATCCTCAGTCAGAAATCTTGGTGTAATCCTCGATGACCAACTTACCTTCAAAGATCACATTGCAAACACTGCTCGATCCTGCAGGTTTGCACTACACAACATCAGAAAGATCAGGCCCTTTCTAACAGAGAAAGCTGCACAGCTACTTGTCCAGGCCCTTGTCATTTCTAGACTGGACTACTGCAATGCTCTTCTGGCTGGACTTCCATCGAACACAATAAAACCTCTACAAATGATTCAGAATGCAGCGGCACGGCTGGTATTCAATGAGCCCAAGAGAACCCATGTTACACCTCTCTTTATCTCCTTACATTGGCTACCGATTGCAGCTCGCATCAAGTTCAAGGCACTGATGCTTGCATATAGAACAACCACAGACTCGGCACCGGTCTACTTCCACTCACTATTACAAATCTACACACCCTCTAGAAGTCTGAGATCTGCTAGCGAGCGACGCCTCATGGTACCATCTCAAAGAGGCTCAAATCACTCTCCAGAACTTTCTCGTTCTCTGTTCCTGGCTGGTGGAACGATCTTCCCGCACATATCCGAATGCTGGATCTCTGTCAATCTTTAAGAAACTGCTGAAAACTCACATCTTTCAGCAATACCTGACCTCATCATAAAAAAAAAAAAAAAAAAAAAAAAAAAAAAAAATCTCACTCTCACTGTCTCTGTCTCTCTTCTTATCCCCCTTGTTTATTCCTTCCCTTCTGGCATGTACTAATTTGAACACTCCCTGTGACTGGGTGTTATAAGCACTTACACTGTCTGTTTGTCTCTCTAAAAAAATGAATCGCTGTTGTACTCTCAATTGTAAGTCGCTTTGGATAAAAGCGTCTGCAAAATGACTAAATGTAAATGTAAATGTAAATATGTTCTTAAGTAAAATAGTAAAGAAGATTTTTAGCTGAAACCATGGTGATTCATATAATGCAAGTCAATGGCTACCGGCACTGAGAGTTAAAACTACAAAAACACACAATTATTAATTATATTGAGATCTTATGAAGCGAAACAATCAGTCTGTGCAAGAAACCAAACATTATTTACATTATTACCTGTAATCCTAGTTCTTTCAGTGAACCAATTGAATCAGTTCATCAAATGCACTGAGTCGTCTGAATCAGTTTGTTCAGCACAGATCTACAAGTGGCTCGATTCAGACTTTTTTTGTTTAAATGAAGAACCTTAAACATCTTTAAGATCATTTCTGTTTAACAACAGCTTCTTTGGGGCTTCTTTTCTTTTACTGAACCTATGACTCAATG
>NW_025047826.1:760000-762500 GCF_018831695.1 Puntigrus tetrazona
GGAGAAGTTCTCAGTCTTATAAATATGAAAAAAACTCCATACTTTGAAGAGGTTACGATAAAAAACAGGCAGTTCTGATACATCCAGTTTAGCAGGATCCATTAAAAAAAGTGCTTTATCGAGCCCAAGGCCTCCAAGTGTTCGTAAAATAACGCAACTAACTGTGCGCCAGCTGCAGTCCGTTGAGCCATCTAAAAAGCTTTGTAGAAACCGTAAACGGAAAGCAGCCATTCTACTTTGCAGGTGAATAACACCTTGCCCACCTTCATTTTTGGGGAGATATAAAATACTCTGTGGGATCCAATGTAGTTTGTCCCAAAAAAAATTAACAAGAAAGGCTTGAATTTTAGCTAAAAACTGTGGAGAGGGATCTACACAGGCCAGCCTATGCCAAAGCGAAGAAGCAACAAGATTGTTAATGATGAGAGTCCTCCTCTATAGGACATATTTGGCAACAACCAATTCCATTTATCTAATCGGCCTTTGACCTTTTCTGCACCCCTTCCCAATTTTTCTGTAAAAACTCATCATCCCCAAGTAAACTCCCAAATATTTTATACCTCCCCTTCTCCAACACAACCCATCAGGAAGACGAGGTGGCCCATCAGACCACTGACCCAGTAAAACCGCATCACTTTTTTGCCAGTTAACTTGAGCAGAAGACAGTGTTCTAAAATCTTCAAATAAGTTAAGCAAAGACTGTGCATCGCTTCTTTGCTTATGAACACTACAATGTCATCAGCGTATGCTGACAAACAAACATTATTATTAAAACTGGGAAAATACAAGCCACATAACTTGTTTCTTATTTGTTGAAGTAGAGGCTCTATGGCCAAAGAGTACAACATTCCAGAGAGGGAACAACCTTGTCTAACACCCTCAGAACCCGAAATGGAGCGCATAAACCACCATTAATTTTCAGTGCACTCTCAACGTCACAATAGAGCACTTTAATCATGTCCACAAACTCTTTGCAGAAACCAAAAGCTGCCAAAGTATTCCAGAGATAAGAGTGCTCAACTCGATCAAAAGCCTTCTCTTGATCTAAGGATAACAAACCACAACTCAGATTTAAAAATTTAGAAATATGAAAAATGTCTCGAATTAAGGAAATATTATCAACTATAGATCTACCGGGTACACAATATGTTTGGTCCGGATGGATGACCTGCTCCAACACTCCAGCCAGTCTAGTAGCCAAAACTTTGGAAAGCAGTTTGTAATCGCTGCAAAGAAGTGAGACAGGGCGCCAGTTTTTGACATCAGTGAGGTCCCCTTTTTTTGGAATCAGAGTGATAACCGCTCTCCGACAACTCAAAGGCAACCTGCCCTCTGTCAAGCTATCGCTGAGTACCTCAAGCAGATCATCTCCCAGCTCTGACCAGAAAGCCTTATAAAAGTCGACCGGGAGGCCATCCACTCCTGGTGCCCTCCCAGACTCCATGCTTTGCAAGGCCTTGAAGAGCTCTTCCAGGGTCAACACTCCTGAGAGGTCAAAGTTAGCCTCTTCTGAGACTTTCGGCAAATTATCAAAAAAGACACTTTCCGCGCCATGCCCTGAATTAATCTCACTTCTGTACAGGTTCTGATAAAACATAACTGCTCTCATACGGATATCGGCAGGATCAGACAACAACACTCCATCCTCAGAGCGAAGTGCATAAATAAAACGTTTCTGCCCATTCTTTTTTTCCATGCTGAAAAAGTATTTAGAAGGTACATCCATCTGATCGATACTTTGGAAACGTGAACGGACTAAAGCCCCCTGTGCTCTACTCCCCAGTAGATCTGTTAGTTGTGCTTTCTTCTTAGAGCAGGCTTCTAAATGCCTAGCTTCACCACTAGACTGGGCTAGATTATGACACTCAATAATTTCTTTTTCTAACGATTCTAAGGACAGAAGTAGCTCTTTAGTAACGCTTGTGAGTGTACTGTTGCTGAAAACTGCTTAATTTGAATTTTACCAAGTCCCACCACTGTTGTACTGAATGAAAAGAGCCTTTTGTTGCTCTGAAGCTTTCCCAGAAAAACTTAAAAGATTCTTTAAAAAAATTGTCATTTAACAGTTTAGTGTTAAAGTGCCAATATGCACTCTTATGTTTTACTGAACACAAAAAAAAATTACAATGCACCATGCTGTGGTCCGAAAAACCAACCGGTGTGATGTAACACTTATTAAAAATGTTAAGATGATGATTAAAACTGTAAAACCTATCCAATCTTGCCGAAGAGATAATATTATCCGTGTATGAACCCAAGTATACTGTCTCTCCTTGCCATTTAAAGATCTCCAAATATCACATAATTCATATTTTTTATAAAATGGATAAGACGATTATGTGAAGCTAAGTGAGGTTCAACATGATTCCTGTCTAAATTTAGCTCTGTGCAATTAAAATCACCACCTAAGAACAGAAATTCTTCAGAACAACAATTTTGTAAGGTGGAAGATAGTAAATCTAAAAAACTAACCTTTCAACCGGTACAGTTGGAACATACA
>NW_025047826.1:770000-777500 GCF_018831695.1 Puntigrus tetrazona
TGATATATTGTACATTTACATTTACATATTGTGTAAACAAAATATAATTAAATAATAATTGTGTGTATATGTGTATATATATATATATATATATATATATATATATATATATATATATATATATATATATATATATATATATATATATATATATACACACACACACACACACACACACACACACACACACACATTATATTGATAATAAGCAGATCAGCAAAGCTTTAAAAGCATCTCACAACAAGGTTGACAAAGTGAATGAAAAGAGAAAGAAGACACCAGCTTTATAACAGAACCACTGTATTGTGGAGTAGATCAGCGTGTTTTAATGTAATCTTCTGTACTGTATCGTGTCCTCTGATTGGTCAGTCGCTCTTTAGATGTTAGTCCTCACTGCGCCGAAGCGTTCTTCTGTTAATCAAACATCTGAAGTGTTTCTGTGAGGAATGAAAGCCTGTCGTCCTCCATTAGCTGCGCTCGTCCTTGTAGTGTTCACTAAAGAGTGTGTGAAAACATCACGAACACGACACGATCTAACTCTGAAGGCCGTTTAGAAGCGGACGGGGTTATTTGGCCTTTTATGAAAATAGATGTAAAGATCAGAAAAAGGGACTGAGATTCCATTCCTGTTTTCACAGATCAAAGGACTGAGATATGAAAACGAAAAGTAGTTCATTCCCCGGTTTGTGCTCGGAGGCGAAGGTCACAGCCGATATGAGTTTAAAAGACATGTTTGTATTCATCGTATCGTAGCTGCTCAAACTATTCTGATTCATATTCATGTAAATCAGCAGTTTTTTCTGCTTTATCACTGGGTTTAGAACTAATTAAAATACGTTTGCATAGTTATAAATGCAAAAATACGAAAGCCAAGCACGACCAAATCGATTGAGTCGTTTACACCGGAAGAGCTGCTCGATTCAAACTCAAACTTCTTACTTGTTTCGCTTGCAGTGGTTTAATAAGTAAATTGGATCTTAATTTCAGTGCCGGTTCAGATCAGCGTTTCACGTACTACGAATCCTTTGATTTGGAGTTTCGGAGCGAGTTTGTGAATCATTTGATTCGTATCAGAACCTTAGCGCTGCTTCGTGAATCATTTGCATGGGATAGGATTAAAGAGGTTAAAATGAAGTAAAAACAGAGTAAAAAGTGAATGTATCTCACTCAGAAGAGACGAAAACAGCAAACTCTTGATTTACAGTATATTTTAATTATATCCATAAGAGTTTTTGTGAAATTCATGAATGAGTCACTCGTTCATCTGTTCATAATTGGCTGGGTTTGCACTTTCTGATGAATGTCAGAATGCAGGTGACACTTTGTGTGTGTGTGTGTGTGTGTGTGTGTGTGTGTGTGTGTGTGTGTGTGTGTGTGTGTGTGTGTGTGTTTAGGTCACCGTGGCCTGTAAGCGTGTCCGAGACATTCAGAGATGCTCCAAACAGCCACACGTTCAATCCCACAATGCACCAGCGGAGCCCAAAGCCAGCGCACCGGCGGAGGACTACAGAGAGCTCGACCGCAAGATCCTTCAGCTGTGTGGTGAGAAACACACACACACACACACACACACACACAAAACACACAACACACACCTGTGTTACAGCAGCATTAACAAGCTCTGAAATAAAAGCGTATGATATTCTATGTACAACGCAGGCTTATGAAATACATGCCTCTACCTACATTTGTGTGAAACTAAAAAAAACTAAAAAACATACATGTACATACGATTTGCTGCAGTTATGTGAGTATGGTAAGTATCGAAACAAAAAATATTGCTAATGAGGTGTGTTTTATATACCAAATTTAATTGTGTACAATATGCATTGAATTGGATGAATAATGTTAAAGAATAATTGTGTATTGGAAGCAGTGTTGGGCATGGTACTTTTAAAAAAGTAATTTATCGGTTTCGATACAGATGATACCATTCTTTGAAAGTATCGCTGTCATTATCGGTTTCGATACAGATGATACCATTCTTTGAAAGTATCGCTGTCATTATCGGTTTCGATACAGATGATACCATTCTTTGAAAGTATCGCTGATATTATCGGTTTCGATACAGATGATACCATTCTTTGAAAGTATCGCTGATATTATCGGTTTCGATACAGATGATACCGGTCTTTGAAAGTATCGCTGATATTATCGGTTTTGATATAGACAATACCGGTCTTTGAAAATATCTGTGCTGGTATCAATATCGGTGATACTGGTCTATCAGTATTATTATCAGTATTATTATCGGTTTGATAACGATGACATTGATCTTTAAAATTATTGGTATCGTTATCTGTATCGATTTTGACAGACAATACTGGTCTTTGAAAGTATCGGGGTCATTATGAGTAACGATATTGATGATACGTAATACTGGTCTTTAAAAATATCGGTATTGGTCTCTATATTGATATCAATGATACTGGTGTTTAAAACTATTGATACCATATCAAAAGCAAAATAAGTCACATCAACCATCTATGTACCTATTTTAACGTTACAAAAACCTGCCAGGGTCATCTACCGAACCCACATTTTAGCGTCACTCACTGGACATTTCACTTTAAAAAGCCGCCACGAAACGTGCAGTAAGGTACGTAATAACAGTGCTGCAGAAATGCATTTAGAGGCATGTATGAGGAATGAGCAGGGATGTCTGTGTGATTGACAGGTGAGCTGTATGATCTGGACGCCGCCTCCCTGCAGCTCAAAGTCATCAATTATGTAAGTACAGACTCATAACCTGGCTATGTTACTTACAAACTGTAATCTGTGATGATTCCAGATTACATGACAAAGATTATAGTTCGTAACCTTCTGATACGTTTAAAAGGCAAACGCCTTCCAAAGTAATGCATGGTAAAATAACTAAATCAGAGATCATTCAAATAAAAATGAGTGCTTTCAAACGATTAATCGCATGCAACATAACAGGTTCTGTTTACGTAATCTATGTTTGTGCACTGTGTATAGTTATTATGCAAATCTTTTCTAAATATATACTCTGTGTCTTTATATATACATAAGTAATATATTATGTTCGCAAAAACGTTTATTGCGATTAATCGCGTTGCCCAGCACTAATAAAAATGAATGTGTTCGTTACTACATGACATAATCCAGATTATATGTGATTCAGTTCTTACCCAGCTCTGCTGAAATACAGAGAACAGCAGAATGGATGAGTGTTTATGAATGAGGAAGGTCGGCTGGCTTTTATTTAGGGCTGAGATTGTGATAAGAGTGTTCTTGAGACGCCTGCAGCTCCTCGTGAAGGTCACTGATCTACAGTCCCTCTGGACTCTCATTCAATTACATCTAGACAAAGAAACAAGCGCGCAAAACAATTAACCTCAGTCACAAGTCACACACACACACACACACACACACACACACACGCTTCTGTTCACTTTGTGTTGAGAGGGATCAGAATTAATTGTTAAATTGTTAATTTCTAAACCTAGTGAGCTGCCTACATAGACAGCATGTGAAGACAGCACAGCGGTTCTCCCTGTTACAAACCATGACATCTAAGGAACATTAAGCTAGCCGCTCTTTAATAATGTTTGCATAGTAACATAATGCTTTCATAACTTTGATAATATTAGCAAAAAAAAATTGTAATTTTACATTTGTTTTTATTTTATTATTTATTAATTGCACAATATATATATATATATATATATATAATTTTTTTATTATTATATTTTATACTAATATTTTATTTAAAAAATATATTAAAAATGTTTTTTTATGTATTTGTTTGTGTCATTATTTAACTCTTTGAAGACTCTAACTGTAAAAATGTTTCCATCACTTAAATATTTTAAACCATTTAAGAACCGGACAGGAGAACGTTAAGAAGGGAACATTAAGAAATAACATTTTCATAATGTAATGATGGCAATTTTATCAAAATATATATCAGAATATGTTGTCTTTGTGCTTTCTGTGACATTTAGAGGACAACCCGTGATTATTCTGGTATAAAAACATCAGAAGTACACAAGAAGTACGTGTCTTAGTGCAGTCAGGTCCGCAGACGAGTTTGGAGCAGGACGGCTGATTTATGTTCAATTACAGGTCATAATGTTTATTGCTGCTCGCTGTTACGGAAATGAAAGTGTGTGTGTGTGTGTGTGTGTGTGTGTGTGTGTGTGTGTGTGTGTGTGTGTGTGATTTGTGCTGTACAGGTCAGTGCCTGAAGGATCATTTGCATAATAAGCTTATCTGTATTTATTCAGATTGTTGCAATTCAATTGTAACAAGAAAAGAACACACACACACACACACACACACACACACACACACACACACACACACACCATCTTTGTTAACGTTTCTAATGCATCTGTGAGAATCATATTTATAAAATACTTTAAAAACAACTGCTTAAAAATTCAAAAGCGCCATCAAATCATTTTGATCGATTAATATATCAAGAATAATCTTTATCAGTATTGTTAAATATATAACCTATATATAACTAAATATTTATGCCAAGATGTTATTTTTATTTTTTGTTTGTCAATTTTATTAATACATTCTTTATTAACCCCCCTTTTTTGTGTTATTTTATTATCAAATGCCTGTTTTTTTTTATTTTTATTAAACGTATTAATTATTAATAGTCTTATTGTACTGAACAGAACCCATGAGTTCATTAAAGCAGTTGTTTATTTAATTTTTTAATTTGTTTATTTTAGTTTATTTTTAATTTTGCCCGTGCATTTTATTTTATTTTATTTTTTAATTTAATTTCGTTTCATTTGATTTAACTGCCTGTGTTTTATTTCATTTTATTAAAATTAATTCGATTTATTTCTTGACGTCGTTGTTGTTGTGTCATGCCTCACACGCAGACGTTTGAGTCGTAACCCCTCTCTGCGTTATTGCCGAGCACAATTTCATCTCCAGAATGCAATAATCCCTGAAATGATATGATTGCATTACGCCGCTCGCTCTGAATTAAGAGAAAACATTTTACGAATTGCTGGTTTGAGAAATGAATGTTGTCTGTCGCGTCTCCAAATAAATCACTCCAGAAGGTAAAGAGGCCGAGCAGCCGTCTGTGTTTCTGTGTGTTTGTGTCTGATTTAATATCTCGCCGTCAGATCTTCCTGCGCTTTTCTGTCGTTTCGGTGTCAGTCTGTGATCCACAACATCAGAGAATCAAATGCATTAAAACTGTGAGAAGAATTAAATGCAATTGAGCAGCGTTTGTGCATGGAAACCGCCTGGAGATCCTAGTAGAGTCAATCTGTGTTGTTGTAGCTGCTGTAAGCTCTGACGTGTGTGACTTTCTGTTTCAGCTGCAGACAGAAACTCATTCTCAGTGCTGCTGTTTGCTGCTGGTTTCTGAAGACAATCACCAGCTCTTCTGTCAGGTCACACACTCGTGAACATATCCGTCTTTTCTGCTTTTATTTCTTGACAAATACAGTCAAAATTGTGAAATATTATTACAGTTCAAAACAGCTGTATTTTACGTGAATTTACGTTAATTTTTACGTTAAACTGTAATTTAGTTCTGTGATTAAATCTGTATTTTGTAATGCTATAAATTGTTTCGAAATTTTCGCAGAAACAATACCCGTTTTTTACACTGATAATAATCATAAACGTGTGTTGAGCAGTAAATCACTATATTATTATGATTTCTGAAGACTGGAGTAATGATGATGAAAATGTAGCTGTGCTTCACAGAAATAAATTACATTTTAACACGTATTCACAGAGAAAACAGCTGTCGAAACTCTAATAATGTTTAGCAATTTTTTTGTCATAAATTCAGCAAAACTTTTTTCTAGTTTTTAAGATGAACAAGTGAAATGACTGATGATTAAACAATTCATTGTCTTTTATTTGACATTTAACATGCACACACACACACACACACACACACACACACACACACACACACACACACACACACACACACACACACACACACACACACACACACACACAGACACAGACACAGACACACTCACACACACACACACACACACACACACACACACACACACACACACACACACACACACACACACACACACACACACACACACACACACACACACACACACACACACACACACACACACACACACACACACACACACACACACACACACACACACACACACACACACACACACACACACTCATACAGTGTATTTTCTCTACAGGTTGTCGGAGATAAGGTTCTGGAAGAGGAAATCAGTTTTCCAGTAAGTTTTTTTTCTTGTGTTTCTGTAACACAAACAGAATCTCCACAGATCTGGATCAAATTATACATAGAATACAAGTCCTGTCATCAGTGTATATATGTATGTGTGTGTGTGTGTGTGTGTGTGTGTGTGATGTGTGTGTGAGTGTATGTGTGTGTAATGTGTGTGTGTGTGTGTGTAATTATGTGCATATGTAACAAGTATGTGTGTGTGTGTGTGTATGTGTGTGTGTGTGTGTGTGTGTATGCCTACACATGTGTGTGTGTGAGAGAAAGTGTGTGT
Organism: Puntigrus tetrazona; assembly: GCF_018831695.1. Taxonomy (NCBI): domain Eukaryota; kingdom Metazoa; phylum Chordata; class Actinopteri; order Cypriniformes; family Cyprinidae; genus Puntigrus; species Puntigrus tetrazona. The sequence goes on from NW_025047826.1 coordinate 776,522, forward strand.
GTGTGTGTGTGTGTGTGTATGCCTGCACATGTGTGTGTGTGAGAGAGAGAGTGTGTGTGTGTGTGTGTGTGTGTGTATTGTTTCTCAGCAGCACATAACCTTCTCTCTCTCTATACAGCTTATGTTCGGTCGCTTTGGGCAGGTGGTGGAGACAAAGAAATCCATTACACTGCAGGACGTCAGCCAGGTCAGTTCACACACACACACACACACACACACACACACACACACACACACACAGCTGCAGATAATAATGGAGCTTTTTCATTCATTCCCAGCTGACAGCTCTCCAAAACCAGCTAATTATCACCACAGACAGACAGACAGATGATCTGTGTTAAATGAGTTCAGCTGGAACAGAAACTGTCACTGTCCTTCCTTTAATCATGATCAAACACACACACACACACACACACACACACACACACACACACACACACACACACACACACACACACACACGTGATGAATGCTGCGTGTGTGTCTCTACAGGAGGAGCGTGGTTTATTGAGCAGTTTGTTGGGATGCGAGCCGAGCTCCATGCTTTGTGTTCCTGTCATCAGTCAAGCCACCGGACAGGTGGTGGCGCTAGCGTGCACCTTCAACAAACTGGGCGGACGGAGGTGTGTGACGCCAGGAAAAATACACCGCTGTTTTCTCTGTGAATGTGTGTTAAAGTGTCATTTATTTCTGTGAATTTCAGCATCATTACTTCAGTCTTCAGTGTCACGTGATCTTCAGAAATCAGAATAATATACTGATTTACTGATCAGGAAACGATATTAATTTTTTGCGGAAACCGTGATGCATTTTATTTTTCAGGATACACAGATGACTGGAAAGTGCAAAAGAACAGCATTTATTTGAAATAGAAATCCGTCGTAACATTACACATGTCCTTCCTCTCACTTTTGAGCCATTTAAAGGAACAGTTCACCCATAATTGATTGACGTTTCATCATCAGGTTGGTATTGCGTC
>NW_025047826.1:790000-792500 GCF_018831695.1 Puntigrus tetrazona
GTTCACCATCCGCGGCCTGCCGAGCAACAACTCGCTGGACTTTCTGGACGAGGAGTTTGAGCTGCTGCAGTCTCAAGGCGCCTTCGGAGACGACTCGCACCGCATGAACGGTTGCCTGGACGACGACTGTGACAAACACGACCAATGACGTCGCTAGGGCAAAGGTCACCCGAAGGATTGCGTCTTGGTAAAATTCCGTAGTTACCGACGAGGCTTTGAGGAAAGGTTCGTTGTCTCCGCTTTGCCGTTTGCGATGGAGACGGGCTTTGCGCGATGAAGAACGATGGATGGTGCTGCGCGTTCAGTGGAGTGTGTAATGTTACGCGGACATTTGGACTGAAAAAATGTAGATTCTCGATGGCCCCGTAGTAATAGCTAAACACTCTGTTCTAAATTAATAATCATATTTCACCTAAACAACTTGTTGAATGAAATGTAACAATTCCGGCAGCCAGGGGTTAACATTTTTAAAATCAGTGTTACATCAGTGTTACGCTTTTAGAACCTGTAACACTTCCGGCTGCCTGGTGTAACAGCGTTACATTTTTTAAACTTGTAACAATTCCAGAAGCCTCGTGTTCTAATTTTAAAGCCTATAATAATTTCGGCTGCTTGGTGTTACATTTTGTACAACTTGTAACACTTCTGGCTGCCTGCTGTAACAGCGTTACGTTTTTAAACTTGTAACAATTCCAGAAGCTTTGTGTTCTAATTTTAAAGCGTATAATAAATTCTGCTGCTTGGTGTTACATTTTGTACAACTTGTAACAACTCTAGCAGACCAGCGTTACATTTCTAGAACTTGTAACAATTCTGGAAGCTCAGTGTTACATTTTAAAACTGGTAACAATTCCATCATTCTGCCGTTACCTTTTTTAGAATATGTAATGATTCCAGCTCCCTGATGTTACATTTTTAAAACTTACTTGTAACCATTCTGGCAGCAAAGTGATTCATTTTTAGACAATTCTAGTAGCCCGGCGTTCCATTTCTAGAAATTGTAACAATTACAGCAGCTGGTGTTACGTTTTTAGAGCTTGTAAGAATTCCAGCGTTCTGATGTTACATTTTTAAAACTCGTAACATTTTCAAATTCCAGCAGTCCAAATGTTACATTTTCCGAATGTGTTTTTCAGTGGTTCCCATTTGGTTGCAGAAGCTCATTTAACACGGAAGCCACTGTTTTCTTTTCAGCGTCCTCGGCGGACACAAATTGCCAGACAAAACAAATCTTTGGATAATTAATCTTTTGCTTTCAACCTATTCGGCCCCTCAGACGTCAGTTCTCCCTGTTTACACAGAAAAACGCAACACCACAACATGTCTCCATTGCCGAAATCCCCAAAACCCAAAGCAATCATCGGGAAATCTCAGTCAGGCGAGCAGCGAGCGATTCGAGCGTGTGACGAGCGGCGTGAAAACACACGGACCCCGGAGTCCTTCCGAGGCATCTGCTGGGTTCAGACGTGGAGGAACTTTTCCAAGCTCTGTACATATAGTCGTGTTTTAAAGGGCTCCACGGCCCTCACACTTTTCTTTCTCAGGATGGCAGAATGTGTGCGTCAAATGGATCTTGCCTTACAAATGTTTGCGTTGCCTTCCTGAGGGACTGTAAAAGAGATCTATGTATAAAAACGATCGGCCTATCTATGTACAGTTCTGAAGCTACATGGATATATAGAGATATCTACTTGCCGTGTGTACATGTGTGTTTGCACAGGTGTGACTGTACGTGCATTTGCCAAAATCTGCAAAGGACCACAAAACAAAGAGAGTGATGTCAGTTTAATATTAACCTTTCACAAAAGCTAAATCAAAAGAATAAAACAACTCAAATCATATGATTCAAAAGCTTGTTTTTAAGACCAATATACTGTAATTATAACATCAATTCAATTACCTTACATTTTATTTACAATTTATTTTTCATTTATATATATATATATATATATTAGTGCTGTCAAACAATTAAAAATTAAATTGATGAAAAATTATTATTTGCATGGTGTGTATATTTATACATTACAGTGTATATAAATACACACACATACAATATATATTCTGAAAATATTTACATATAGGTATATGTATATATTGACATTCATATAATGTATATTATATATATAAATATATAAATGTATCTATTATATAAACATAAGATATTTTTCTTAGATCTACACATGCACGCGTTTGTATTTCTGTATACATAATAATACACAGCACATAAACATATAATACGTTTAAAAAACTTGCAATTAATCGTTTGACAGCATATATATACATTAATGTCATAATGAAATATTACAATGTTATAATGGTCCTAAAACATGTCTTCGATGCGATTTTTTATTTTTTTTTGTTATATATTAATTTTGACCTGTTTTTGTTTTTGGTTGTTGTTGTTTTTTGACCCCTGTGAACTCGTACTGATGTTTGGATGTAAAATCTCCGAGTCTGAATTCAGAGCTTAACGCAAAACACAAGAGTTTAACCACTGTTT
>NW_025047827.1:17500-22500 GCF_018831695.1 Puntigrus tetrazona
TAACAGAACAATTATAAGTTAATGTCAAAATACAGGTAGAACAACTATTTTTAATTAGCAAATTAAAAAGTTTGATTCACCAAACAAATGTAGAAATGCATTATTTCTATTTTGCTTTATAAATGGATGATTGACGTGACTGTGGTGTTCAGGAGAAGGCGATGGGGAACAGACCCAGTGAGATGATGGATCGGGAGAAAGCCTACATCCCTGAACTCCAGATCAGCTTCATGGAGCACATCGCCATGCCAATATACAAGTCAGAGAACCTCTCGTTTCATGCGTGTGACGCTGAATGACCTTTGCATTGATGTGTGGTTTATGATCGGACAATATGTGTCTGAACTGTTCGAAAATCTGGAATCTGAGGGAGCAAAAAAAATCTAAACACTGAGAAAATCTCCTTTAAAGTTGTTCAAATGAAGTTCTCAGCGATGCATATTACTAATCAGGAAGTTTTGATATATTCACTCTACTAAATATCTTCATGCAACGTGATCTTTACTTAATATCCCAATGATTTTTGGCATAAAAGTAAAATGGATCATTTCGACCCATACAGTGTATTGCTGTCTTTTTCCACAAACATACCTTTAAGGATGGTTTCTGCACATTTTCTAAATGCAACTCTGGCTTTCTTTCAGGCTCCTGCAGGAGATTTTCCCGCGTTAAGGCGGGAGCTTTTCGAGCGAGTGGCGGCGAACCGTGAGCAGTGGGCCAAAGTGTCGCACAAGTTCACCATCCGCGGCCTGCCGAGCAACAACTCGCTGGACTTTCTGGACGAGGAGTTTGAGCTGCTGCAGTCTCAAGGCGCCTTCGGAGACGACTCGCACCGCATGAACGGTTGCCTGGACGACGACTGTGACAAACACGACCAATGACGTCGCTAGGGCAAAGGTCACCCGAAGGATTGCGTCTTGGTAAAATTCCGTAGTTACCGACGAGGCTTTGAGGAAAGGTTCGTTGTCTCCGCTTTGCCGTTTGCGATGGAGACGGGCTTTGCGCGATGAAGAACGATGGATGGTGCTGCGCGTTCAGTGGAGTGTGTAATGTTACGCGGACATTTGGACTGAAAAAATGTAGATTCTCGATGGCCCCGTAGTAATAGCTAAACACTCTGTTCTAAATTAATAATCATATTTCACCTAAACAACTTGTTGAATGAAATGTAACAATTCCGGCAGCCAGGGGTTAACATTTTTAAAATCAGTGTTACATCAGTGTTACGCTTTAGAACTGTAACACTTTTAGAACCTGTAACACTTTTTAAACTGCCTGCTGTAACAGCGTTACGTTTTTAAACTATAATAACAATTCAGAAGCCTCGTGTTCTAAACTTTTCCAAAGCCTATAATAATTTGGCTGCTTGGTGTTACATTTTGTACAACTTGTAATAACTCTAGCAGACCAGCGTTACATTTCTAGAACTTGTAACAATTCTGGAAGCTCAGTGTTACATTTTAAAACTGGTAACAATTCCATCATTCTGCCGTTACCTTTTTTAGAATATGTAATGATTCCAGCTCCCTGATGTTACATTTTTAAAACTTACTTGTAACCATTCTGGCAGCAAAGTGATTCATTTTTAGACAATTCTAGTAGCCCGGCGTTCCATTTCTAGAAATTGTAACAATTACAGCAGCTGGTGTTACGTTTTTAGAGCTTGTAAGAATTCCAGCGTTCTGATGTTACATTTTTAAAACTCGTAACATTTTCAAATTCCAGCAGTCCAAATGTTACATTTTCCGAATGTGTTTTTCAGTGGTTCCCATTTGGTTGCAGAAGCTCATTTAACACGGAAGCCACTGTTTTCTTTTCAGCGTCCTCGGCGGACACAAATTGCCAGACAAAACAAATCTTTGGATAATTAATCTTTTGCTTTCAACCTATTCGGCCCCTCAGACGTCAGTTCTCCCTGTTTACACAGAAAAACGCAACACCACAACATGTCTCCATTGCCGAAATCCCCAAAACCCAAAGCAATCATCGGGAAATCTCAGTCAGGCGAGCAGCGAGCGATTCGAGCGTGTGACGAGCGGCGTGAAAACACACGGACCCGGAGTCCTTCGAGGCATCTGCTGGGTTCAGACGTGGAGGAACTTCCAAGCTCTGTACATATAGTCGTGTTTTAAAGGGCTCCACGGCCCTCACACTTTTCTTTCTCAGGATGGCAGAATGTGTGCGTCAAATGGATCTTGCCTTACAAATGTTTGCGTTGCCTTCCTGAGGGACTGTAAAAGAGATCTATGTATAAAAACGATCGGCCTATCTATGTACAGTTCTGAAGCTACATGGATATATAGAGATATCTACTTGCCGTGTGTACATGTGTGTTTGCACAGGTGTGACTGTACGTGCATTTGCCAAAATCTGCAAAGGACCACAAACAAAGAGAGTGATGTCAGTTTAATATTAACCTTTCACAAAAGCTAAATCAAAAGAATAAAACAACTCAAATCATATGATTCAAAAGCTTGTTTTTAAGACCAATATACTGTAATTATAACATCAATTCAATGACCTTACATTTTATTTACAATTTATTTTTCATTTATATATATATATATATATATTAGTGCTGTCAAACAATTAAAAATTAAATTGATGAAAAATTATTATTTGCATGGTGTGTATATTTATACATTACAGTGTATATAAATACACACACATACAATATATATTCTGAAAATATTTACATATAGGTATATGTATATATTGACATTCATATAATGTATATTATATATATAAATATATAAATGTATCTATTATATAAACATAAGATATTTTTCTTAGATCTACACATGCACGCGTTTGTATTTCTGTATACATAATAATACACAGCACATAAACATATAATATGTTTAAAAAACTTGCAATTAATCGTTTGACAGCATATATATACATTAATGTCATAATGAAATATTACAATGTTATAATGGTCCTAAAACATGTCTTAAGCGTCACGATTTTTTTTTTTTTTTGTTATATATTAATTTTGACCTGTTTTGTTTTTGGTTGTTGTTGTTTTTGACCCCTGTGAACTCGTACTGATGTTTGGATGTAAAATCTCCGAGTCTGAATTCAGAGCTTAACGCAAAACACAAGAGTTTAACCACTGTTTCCATCGGCCAGAGATCCAAACACGAACCTTCACTCTTCACGAGCTGTTTATCTGATATATTTATGATAATTCATCAGTCCAGTGTTACAGTTACAGAAAGTTACAAATAAAAGGTGACCATGTGAGGGATTGTAATGGATTTCTGGCTTTGAACATTTAATTTTTTTTAACAATTTCTGCTGTATTTGAAAAAAAAAACACACACACACACACACACACACACACACACACATATATTGCTGGCAGTCAACTTTAAATAATTTAAATGCTTTCTTATAAAGTTTCCTATTTCTCCATGTATTTTAAGTTAATAATGATTATTACAGATATGATGCTATTGTTTTCTTGTGCAATAAGTGGTTTTTGCGTCGCCTCATGTACATAACATGCATTTCTAAATTATTAGTTTTTACACACACTTTGATTTAATGAATCTATTTTCTGGTATTTGTACGTTTGTACCTGTAGGTGACAGTAAGCGACATTGTTTTTCTTTTGTTTGGAATAAAAACGTTCTCTCGTGCCATTCATAGACGGCTCTCTGAAGACGGTTTTTCTCACGACTGAATCAGTTTGGTTTATGATTAACGATAAACACTGGATTTGCAGCATGTATATGGATTCATTATTTGCTTGAGGTCGTCAGATCTGAGCCTGAAGAATAGAATTATTTCTTCGTGTTTGACAAAACAATCAATGAAAGACTAATGCTTTACAATAAAGTTTATTTTTAACTACATCAGTTAACATGAAAAATGATCAATATTTCAACATTTATGAGTCTAATTTTAAAATGTACATAGCTAGGTTCAATACCAACATTTAAAAGCATCCTGAAGTACAAAGTAATTAAAAAATAATAAAATTGCGCTGAAGTATACTTTATTATTTAACATTAAAAACCGATATTGACAACAATACTGACTCAGTAATTAATGTGAAATTTACTAATAATTTCTAAAAAACTTGATTGTCACAGTTTTAAGACGAAATGTACAAAAACGAAATGCAAAAAAAACCATTTTACAAAAAATTTATGACATCTTGCAATTTATTTAATAAGCTTCTCAATATTAGTTAACGTTAACTACACTTAAAAATATGTTAAAACCATCTTTACTGAAATTGCTAGCAAATATTTCTGAAGTGGAAAGATTGAAATATTTTTCTTGTAAGCGCTATAATATTGTTTTTATAATTGTTTTAAAATGTAACTAATGATACAGAATTTATTGTAACGCTTACAAGTTTAAAATCAAGCATTCCTTAAAATTAACGCATCATTAACTAACGCTGATTTTTTTATTAACAAATGCTTAAAAAAATAGCTTGAGTAAACTAAATATTACTGTTAATGAATGAGACTTTACTGTAAAGTGTCTGAATTCGATGGCGTGAGAAAGTCTCTGGTTTGTTGTTGGTTTTTCTGAGTGTAGATACTGTACAGATCATTGGATCATCAGTCAAAATATAAATTATAAATAAAAGTGTTTATTCAAATAAACTCTTGGCGTCTTAGTCGAAAGAAGCAGATCACAAACAAGTCAATTTGTTTTTATTCAGTGCTGTAAAAATAAATATTTCAGACATTTGAAGTAATTTCTCTCTCACACACACACACACACACACACACACACACACACACACAATCACAACAAATCACTACTTAATTCTAATTAAATCATCATATGTAGTTTTTAATGTATAATATTCAATGGGCCACCCACACTTCACTGTCATGGAAACCAACAGAATGACTGCCAACAGAGATATGAAAATAATATATAATACAGACCGAATAAAATCATTGCTGGAATCTTTGGAATGTCAAAAAGATCATAAACTTTAAACACAGAGTTTAAATTAGTTTAAAAAGTAA
>NW_025047827.1:40000-45000 GCF_018831695.1 Puntigrus tetrazona
TGAAACAATTAAACCTAATCAAAGTTTAATGTAAGACAAAAATAATCATATATTCCTCTGACCTTCGTAAGCGTTTTCAAACTTCAGTTTAATCACTTCATTTATCATTTCATTATTCAATGTTTTATTCTTTAAACAAAACCATTAAATTAACTGCCGAATTAAAGTAAAATCTTTATTTTTTCTGCGCATTAAAGTGCTAAACGTTTACTACTTACTTAACTATCATTAAAGTATGTGAACTAAATATCAAATAAAAAGTATTTTTTGTGTTCTCTTTTTTTGTTTTAAACTCTTATAGGTCTAGAAACGAGTTTTAAATCCAGTTTAAAAGCCCAAATCAACATTTAAAGCAGCAGAAGAGCTCAAAAACGGGAAGTTTAGCGGAAGTTAAAGCTCATAATGTTACTAGAGTTTGACAGTAACGCTTATTAATTCAAGATTCAGCCTACATTAGAGTTAAATGAAATTAAATGATTCTCAATTAAATATATGGCTGTTGTAAAAAGCTGCTGAATGTGTGAATGCTGAAGATATTTGTACCTTTTCTCGTCCCGCGGAGGGCTTTGAGCTCGACTCCATTGAATCTTAGATCAATCTTAGATCATGTTTAATTAAAGTACACTCACATTTCACATCCTTTAACTCTTGTTTGTTGCGAATTTTGTTGTTTGGCGCAAACCGGAAACGAAACACAAGCGCGCAAAGCGGAGGCTGTGAAGTCAGCGATGACAACATCCGGCTTGTGAAGACTGAATAAAAGTCGCGACGGGTAATGTTTTAAAGTCGTGTGTAATGTTTGTGTTAATAGAGTTATGACCGTGTGAAGATGTTTGATTGATAAGATTTTATTAATTCAATTTAAAAGAAAAGGGGTATTAAAATACATTACATACATGCATGTCTTACGGAACCGGAAGCGATGACATCGGTTTCCATAGACGCGTGCCACCGGGTTAATAATTAATATGAAACTGCTCATACGATCAATTTCGCCTGATTACGCTTCAAAACAATACATCAAATAATGAAATATTACATAGAAATGAACTCACACTGTTGCTATGGCTTGAGCGTTGCTTAGCGACTGACGGAACAAGTTAAAAGTCCCAAATATTTGTAGTGAAATTCAACACGCGAATACCGTGTAAATTCTGTCTTTAGTTAATTTGAAAAAATAAAAATAAAAATAAAAGAACATCTCAGTTGTTGCATATGGTTTTGTTTTATTCCAAACATGGATTGTGGAGAATTCAGCATTTTCCAGCTCTTCTCTGAACACTGAGGAAAATCCAGTTTTGTTCTTGGTTTGTGTGTTTTCCGACTTTTAGACAGCAAACATGCTTTATTTCACCTGTACAATAGTTTTTTTTTTCTTTTATATAATTCATCTGTACAAAGTTACTCTTTCACCTTCCATGGGCAAAAACATTATACAAAATTAAAGTTTTATAATAATAATAATAATAATAATAATAATAACAACAACCCATGTTCATTTCTTCACACTGGAGAGGCTGCAGTTGCATAAATGTTTGTTTGACTGAAATATTGGGTCGCTTTTAAGTCCAAAAGATAATTTAAAAAAAAACATATCTGAAGATCACGTGACATAATCACATCAGGAACATACAGTCTTGTTTCTACCTCAAAAATAAGTTATCTGTCTCAAATATTTCGATCATTATCCCAGAATGCCATGGAGTCTCTCTCCTGAATGGAAAACGAAATAAACCTGATGAAACATGATGCATCGGAGATGAAAAAGAACAAAATCAGTCCGTTCCAGAAAGTCATTACAAATGCAATCTGAGAAAAGCTCAGCACTGATTCATACAGCTAGATTATTTCCACCATGGGATAAAGAAATTGTGACTTTATCTCACAATCCAGACTATTTTTCCTAACAATTTGTGAGACATAAAGTATAAATAATGAAATATAATCCCATAAAAGTATGAGGGAAAAGGTCTAAAAGGTTAAATAAAAATTAATATTATTATTAATAATATTTGTTTAATATTTAACGTATTTTGTGCCAGAAAAAAAACCAGAACTGCAAGATAAAAAGTCTGGATTATAATAAAAAAATGAGATTAAATGCAAGATGCCAGAATTATGAGGAAAAGTCTGAATTACAAAAAAAGGTTACTATATTATAAAGTTGCTGTATTATAAATAATAAAAAAATACTTCTTATAAGAAGCAATTACAAGAAAAAAGTCAAAAGTATACGCTGGAAAAGCCTGAAGTTTACACTGAACTCTAAAAAAAACTAAATTACAAGACAGAATTGTGAGAAAATGACAAAGATGCAAACTCAAAAGTTCACTTAAAGTCAAAATTGCGAGATATAAATCATAAAAGCTTCAGTCCTAAATGTGTCTCTGGAGCACAGAAGCACAGAAAGAGTATTTATTCGTCTTTCAGATGTTGTATAAATCCCTAGTTCTCTGCTCCAGGGTCACAGTTATGGAATTATATTTTTATATATAGTGTATTTTTTTCCACGGCAGAAACAGGTCTCCAGAGAATCAACACTTCTTCTCTGTCGCTCACTTCAGCCCACTCTACTTAAAAAACACTGAACATGTCTGACAAAACACGTCATATCAAAACCACAACATGCCTACAGTACAGCGCCGTCTCTCACACACACACACACACACACACACACACACCTCATCACGCCTAGACGCTCTGCATCCGGATAGAAAAATAAAGATTTCAAAGAAAGATGGGCGTGAAGTATGGCACGAGTCGATTTTTCTGATCACTAAAAGGCTGTAAACATCAAACGGGGCCGGAGCAGCTCGGAGCGGGTCGTCACGGTAACGGGGGCGATGAGGAGACGCTCGGGGGTCGAAGGTCACCAGACGGCGCATTTGTTGACCGGATTCATGGGTGATCCTCGAGGACAGTGAAAGACGCGACTGAACTCCTCGAACTGAGACACGCTGCCGATCACCCTGAAGATAAAACACAGGTATCATACAACAAAACTAAAAAGAAACCGCTTCATTTCGTTTTTATTTAGCTGCTCATCAAACAATGCAAAAATAGCAAAAATTAGTTTAAAAATAATTATTTGAAAATAAAAATAAATTAATTTAAAAATTTTTTAATAATAATAAATGACAAAACCACAAAGGAAACATTTTTATGATGGAAAATATACGCAAAAACTATTTAAAATATAAAAAAAAAAACTGTAGTGTCAACTCGATGACACTTAAATAATCACTTCTACAAAAGATTAATTTTTACTGAATTAAAATAACCTAAAACTGAAATAACAATAAATAAAAAACTATTTAAAAAAGAGACAATAAATATATAATATAGCATAATATAAGAATAATAAAAATGATATAAATGACAGAAATATCTAGGACTAAATGGAAAGAAAAATGGAAAATAAAAATATTTTGAAATAATAATAATAATAAAACTATTATATATAAAACTATAAATAAAATGTTAATCCGTGAACTGATTTTAGTATTCATGAATAGTGTATAAACATGCAATTATTTACAAACTTTTATTTCTGCTTTAAGCATCTCGCTTGTTTTATTTGGGTTTGATTGAGTTTATGTTGAAATGATAAAAATGAAATACATACGCCAACATGTGAAAATATATCGAATTATTTCAACATACAGAATTAACGAGCTGTTAATAAAACAATAACAATCGAAAAATGGCGTTATGTACTTTAGATATCGGCAAATGTGTTTCTAGAGAGAGCTTGGTTAGTAATAGTCCCGTCTGACTCAGTAGACGTTAGTCAGGAGGACTAGTAATGTGTTACCTGTAATGTTCAGGTGCGTGTTTATCCGTCAGCAGCTGCAGGTAAATCGACTGAGAGCGTCTCTTCATACACCAGTTCTGTGCGCAAAACATTTCAATAGGACTGAAAATATCAGAGTTACTTTTTCAAATAAATAACCCCAGTCTATTTGTTTCTTAAGTACTGACCGACAGCTCTTGTGTTGCCATATTGAGAGAAATTGCGCATTTATTTTGCGGCCCGTTTGTTAAACGTGAACATGCCGTTGTTCATCTCACTTGCACAAAAGTTGCTAACGTAACAAGTAACTTAGTTCATTTGCTTCTTATGTATTATGTACCGACTGCTCTTGTGTTGCCATATTGAGAGAAATTGCGCATAAAAAGTGCATTTATTTTGTTGCCCGTTTGTTAGACTCAGAATACGATGAAAATCTGCAATAATTAAACAGTAAAACAACACGTATTTAATATATTTTTTTAACTAACGCCTTTGCAGCCAAGCTTTGACGAGCCAATCAGATCGTAATAACAAGCAAAAATCATTTGTGCTTCTACTTTCCTCTCCTGCTTCATATTCTTCACGTTCGAGCATTTGACGGGAAGTTAAAAAGCGGCTTTTACATTTACCAGAAGTATATAATAAAAGAAAAACAGATTTGAAAGTAATGTAACTTTTTAATTTTACATAAAAAGTACCAAAGTTACTTTTTATGTTATGAGTTTTTGTGCATGTTCACATTTAACAAACGGGGCGCACTTTTGTTTGCGCAATTTCTCTCAACATGGCAACGCAATGGCTGTCGGTCAATACACAAGAAACAAATAGACTGAGTTAGTTTTTATGTTATGAATTTTTGTGCAAGTGAGATGAACAACGGCATGTTCACATTTAACAAACGGGGCACAAAATAAATGCGCAATTTCTCTCAACATGGCAACACAAGAGCTGTCGGTCAATACACAAGAAACAACTGAACCAAGTTATTTCTTTCGGGCGTAACGCGACATTGTAATGCGTTACTGTGAAAGACGACTGACGCTGTACCTGAGCGAAGGCGATGAAGAAGAGCTGCTCGTGTGTGTATTTGAGTCCCGGCAGCGGTCGCTCCGGCCCGTGTTCACGAACCCACTTCTGATACGCCTGAAGACCCACAGACAACATTCACTGATGAGCAAACCGTGCTGAAAGATTCGGTGGACTTTGG
>NW_025047827.1:65000-80000 GCF_018831695.1 Puntigrus tetrazona
CTGGAACCTTTTTAATATTAAACGCATTCCACCACCTTTAAAACTCATCAGGGAAATTATAAACTGGCTGGGGCTAAAGTTCATCTCGCTAAATTTATTCTTTCAGGGGTCAGCCGTACTTTACGTGTCTTTGAAAGAAGTATGCATTTATTTAATCCAAATCACGGCAAAATCGCAAAATGTTTATTTAATAGCGTGTGCTATGAGATAATATGCTGATTTGCTGCTCAAAAGACGTTTATGATTATTATAATCACAATATGTTGCAAATTTTTTTTTTTTTTAGTTAAACGTTGCTTTTGCAACTAGCTGAAATAAAGCATTTGTTTTTATTTAAACGCTTTTTTTATTGTATTATATTTCAAATAAAAAAATTGAATGGGTTAAAATTGTCTTAATTTTAGTTTTAGTTAACTACAAAAAAATATTTTCGGTAAAATTGTATTATATTTTTAAAGCGCAAAACTTTGAATGACTTTAAAAATGTCTTTATTTTAGTTTTAGTTTTAGTTAACTACAAACTTTTTTTTTTCAGTTAAATTGTATCATATTTCAAGTGACAAAGTTTTTAACGGCTTAAAATTTTCTTTTAGTTAACTACAATATTCCAGTACTAATTTCTTAAAATAATAATAATAATAATTAATAGTACAGTAAACAAACACAGCAATTCACAATAAAGTTCAATTAATATGTTTTAATCAAAATAAATGTAAAAAATATATTTAATGTATATAAATATAAAAATGTACAATATTTATGTATTTGTGTAATATACAAACATATTTAAAAGATTTGTATATTTGTAAAATATATGAATATATTTATTAAGTATATAGTATTCTTACTAAAGCACTAAAGGAACTCTTTTAAGGGAAGGAATCATCGGTCACAATTAAGTAAAATTAAGTTAAATTCTCATCAATATTTTAGAGACAGTCAGCGCAAACAAAGAAAAGACAGGGAGTGAAAGAAAGACAGAGGCGAACAGACAAAAAACAGTTTAAGCTAATTCAGTTATTCTCACACAAACAGAGAAAATATAGCAGCAACGAATGAACTAGCAGCGCGCGCGCAAACACACACACACACACACACACACACACAGACTCCCGTGAGAGAAACCTGACAGCTAGACACACACTAACCCTGTCACATCCAGCACTTGACTGCTGCTCTCTAGAGAGACGCAGAGAAAGAGAAATAGTGTGTGTGTGTGTGTGTGTGTGTGTGTGTGTGTGTGTGTGTGTGTGTGTGTGTGTAAACAATTGAGGCCGATGTGGGTCGATTCTAATCAGCCACAGCACAGATGAGTGTTCACCCAACAGTGACACCTCAAATAAAGACACACACACACACACGCACACACACACACACACACACACACACCTGTTTATACTGTGCAATGCTAAAAGTGTGTCAAAAAGTATTGATTTTTCGTCTTCATTCATGACACTAGATCTAATATTTCATCATTTCAAACTTATTTTGTGAGTCATCTTGCTTCAAAATGTTTCTTTACAATAATTCTTTTCACTAAATCTGCCATTGAATTAATTAATACATGTGATGCATATTTCGCAGTGGTTCACCTTTTGAAAGAGAAGAAACGATGACCTAAATATTATGGCTTAATATTACAGTTCTAATGTAAAATAAAAGTACAACAACTATATTTTTTTAAATATTCATTATTTTAAATTAAACAATTTAATTATCATTATTATTAGCCATATTAATATATAATCACACAGTTGTGAAGTAATATATATATATATATATATATATATATATATATATATATATATATATATATATATATATTACATATATATACATAATTCATAATTATATATATAAATAATAATAATAAAAATAATAATAATAAAATTTTACATCACTTTTACATCACTGAAAAATTGCAATTAATATTTTATTTAGTCATTTTAGAATTTGTATTTAGTAACATAAATAATATTAATTATTGCATGTTTTTTTTGGGCCACACACACAAAAACGTGGCCAAATTGTGCAGCTAAACATCAAAAAGTGAATCTCATTATAAATCGCACCCATGCTCTTTGGAACTTCATACCGTTTAGACGTGGTTTTAATGATGTCCGACACCGTCTGCATGTAATCAGCGGCCAAAACGACGATCTCCTCTTCCTCTGAGAAATTCTCATTGAAGATCCGGTCCAACAAACGCTTCCAGTGAAACTACAGAGAAAGAGATCACAATGTTTATGCTTCTCTCGAGCGGCTCTTTCGATGAAATACAGAAGCCAGTAAACCTCAAGCGTCTGCCGTCTGCCCTTTGCTTATTGATTTATGCTTCATTTAGGGACCATGTTCTGCGTTTTAAACAGAGGATCTGGCCTGCCAAAAATGGATTGGCTTGTAGATCCAGCAGCTCTAGATATTTGCTGGTTTGCGTTCTAATTTTACCGCGAGGCGGAAGGTCATCTGGGGGAAAATCACCACGAATCGGACAAGGCCATTATTCTTACGAAGCCAGAGATCTTCAAGACTCTCGGCGCATATAAACCTGTTCTTTATCTTGCTCTCTGACAACAGGTTCAACATCGTTGTTTACTTTATATTTTCAGCATCAATGACACATTTTGGGATAAATCTTGTGCTTTAATCTGATTTATTTCACGCATACAGCTCTGCTCAACTAAAAGTTAAACGTATAAGCAAGACTTTACAAGTAAATTAAAGTATAACTTAAATAACAGATTTTAATCATACTTCCCAGGTTGATTGATTTCGTTGAGAATTGCAAACACTTTTTGTATTATGAGCTTTTATTTAAAGCGAGACATTATAAAATTCAATATGCGCTACTTTCCATACAATTCCAGAAAATAAAGCTGAACATTGGATAAAGTCAGGTTGAAAATTCTTATTTGATTTGATGACATACTAGAATTAAAGGTTTCGACTGTGGGGGATTTTGGATTTCTCACAACAGAAAAAATTACCCTTTTCGACATGTTTTAGAAAGAAATATGTGATATATAAACAAACCCCTCAGTAAAAACATTAAGAATATAGATAAGAATAAACCTCTAAGTTTTGGTGTTTGTAAGTTCTGCCTAAATGGAAAAAAAAACATACTTGTTTTAAAAAAACATGCATTTTTACCACGTTTTAGGAACAAAATGTTGTATAAATAAAAAAATATATGATATATAGACAAACCCCTCAGTAAAAACATTAAGACTATAGATAAGAATAAACCTCTAAGTTTTGGTGTTTGTAAGTTCTGCCTAAATGGAAAAAAAAAATATGTTTTAAAAAAACATGCATTTTTACCACGTTTTAGGAACAAAATGTTGTATAAATAAAAAAATATATGATATATAAAAAAGCCCTCAGTACTTGACTATAGATAAGAATAAACCTCTAAGTTTTGGTGTTTGTAAGTTCTGCCTAAATGGAAAAAAAACCATACTTGTTTTAAAAAAACATGCATGTTTACCACGTTTTAGGAACAAAATGTTGTATAAATAAAAAAATATATGATATATAGACAAACCCCTCAGTAAAAACATTAAGACTATAGATAAGAATAAACCTCTAAGTTTTGGTGTTTGTAAGTTCTGCCTAAATGGAAAAAAAAACATACTTGTTTTAAAAAAAACATGCATTTTTACCACGTTTTAGGAACAAAATGTTGTATAAATAAAAAAATATATGATATATAAACAAACCCCTCAGTAAAAACATTCAGAATATAGATAGGAATAAACCTCTAAGTTTTGGTGTTTTTTGTAAGTTTTGGCAGAAGTGGAGAAACAAACTCGCCACCTTTAAAGAATCGCTTTTTCACCATGTTTTTATGAATAATGCTCTAAAAGTTCTCTATAAATCCATGTGTTGTATAAATGATATATGAATAAACCCCCTCAGTAAAAACATTCAGAATATAGATAGGAATACAGTTGGGAATAATGGAGAAACAAACTCGCCACCTTTAAAGATTCGCTTTTTCACCATGTTTTTATGAATAAAAAGCTCTATAAATCCATGTAAATGATATATGAATAAACCCCTCAACAAAACCCTTCAGAATACAGTTGGGAATAATGCTCTAAGTTTTGGTGTTTGTAAGTGCTGCCTAAATGGAGAAAAAACCTTACATTTAAAAAAAAAAAACATGCATTTTTACCACATTTTAGGATTAAAATGTTCTATAATTCTGTGCAAATAATATATGAACAAACCCCTCTATAAAAACCTTCAGAAGATAGAGCGGAATAAATCTCTAAGTTTTGTTGCATGCAGGTGCTGCTGAAGTGGAGAAAAATCTTTTTAAATATATACGTATTGCAGTTGAAATCTACAGACGCAAATAGAGAAGCACTTAAGGGTGTGTTTTAGACTTTTTTTTTCCAGCCGACTGAAAGAAAACATTTCACGAAATCATAAAACTGACCAGTGCATGAATAAAAACAGTTTTTGTTAGTAGTGTTACCTTAAATTATACAGTTTGTCTGGCTTGGCGCAATACTGATCGGACTGCTAATAATCTATAATTCAAGTCACATCTGACTTAACATGTCAAAACTGTATTATTTAGAGAAATAAGAAGTCTTTCCTCTGTGTGTAAGTCACATTTGATTATTACATTTAGAAATAATGTAAAAACTCTTGGTAAAAATGAAACATTTATACAATTATATAAGTATGTATTTTTCATATAAACGCATGTGTGTGTGTGTGTGTGTGTGTGTGTGTGTGTGTGTGTGTGTGTGTGTGTGTGTCTGTACTCACGCTTGGAGCCATTTTCTGCAGTTGTTTCAGTGTTATTCGGTTGTACACGCTGCTAATGTCTTTTCTTTGGTCCTCGTATTCAGACACAGTGATCTTTATTAAAACGACAAAAAATATTAATAAAGATATATATAAAAACACAAACATGCACGAAGTGGCATTACATTTAAATGTAAATGTTCCAGTTTGATGCATCTATATTGTGTTTTTGTTCCACAAAGACTCTCCTAAAAATTGCTAAAAATAAATAAATAAATAAATAAATAAATAATATATATATATATATATATATATATATATATATATATTTTTTTTTTTTTTTTTTATATGATTATAACATGGAACGTTTATACTAAATTGTAAATACAATCAGAAGATTTTAAGCAAAATACTAATTAAAATTATACTTCAAATATTGATTCATTATTATTTATTATTAATATCGGAACATAATTTGTAATTCTTGACTATGTATAAAACATTTACATTTTCTGAAAAAAAGTAATGTAACAGATTCAATGGATTGAAGTGTACATTTATATTGTGATTGTTTGTTCCAGACAAAATACATCTAAAAACTCAAATAAAATTTTTCCCAGTAACAAACAAGAAGTGCACACACACACACACACACACACACACAATACATACATTCGCAAGTCTTGTCTCCAGATCCAGAATCTCTCTGGATTTCAGCGTGGCGTTGTGAGCTCCCAGCATGCTCAGCAACCTTTCCATCAGTGCCTTATAGGACGCCAGAATCTGAAATCATTGAGAAAAAACCACCAAAAACAAAAACATTCTTTCATGATTATTAAAAACAAACACCTGACATGAAACTGATTTCATGCTAAATCTTCCAATTTGATTTGGTAAATAATCAAACATAAAGATAAATAAATGAAAGTAGCTATTATAAATCCTGTTTTTCTGATGTTTACTGTCTTAGGTGCATTATAATAAAACAATCTAGGTATACTTTATGACTTTGTTTGCTCAAAGATACTTGTACCTAAAGTATCTATTTTATCTATTACTTTTTTCATACAAAAAAGCAAAAGAAGATTTACATTTAGACTACATTTATTATTTTCTTACGTTTACAGACTTTTTAAAAAAGCTTTATTTTATCACCTTAAGACTCAAAGATAAATAAGTAAGTATTTGAAAAACCTTTGTTTTAATTTATTTGTTTGCTTTTTTGTATAATTTGTAACTTTTCACTTATCTGGATCTGGATGGATTGATAACAAAAACATATACTGTATATACAAAGGGCTTTATTTGCCAAAGATACAAAAGCAAAACTTTTGAGTATCCTATTTATATATATATATGCACACACAAAAATCATTTTTCACTCATTTTTTAAGTTTGTGTCTTTCTTAAGTGTAATGATCTAGATAAGACATGGTTAACTAAAAAGAGGAAAGAAGTCTCATATTTGCAAACACCTTATATTTGTTCCTTATCTATACATGGTAGACTTAATACTTAGCATTTAGAAATTAGATTTTTGGTTTGAAATATGATCTGGACACGTTTTGATTGATCTCTCGGTGGGATTCTGTGGCTTGTAGCTGTGTCATTGGAGAGTGAGAGGGACACTGCTGTGACTTCATTATTAAGAGACGCCAGCTCATCTGTGACATCATCAGCAGCTGTGACACGATCAATTAGAGGCGTGAGCTCACAGCGAGAGACGGCCCGAGCGACAGATGGCCGTCAGACGGACAGACGGACAGACGGAGAGAACAAAAGAGCATATGGAGAGATGAAGAGAGGCGTTTCACCTTCACACTGTCTTCATCCTGCCCCAGATACAGAGTCCTCTCCGGCAGAGTCAAACCTTCCTGATCAATCTACAACCACACAAACAGCGGCTGAAGTTACTCGGAAGCAGACACTACGCTCTCGGACGCTCACAAGCGCGCTCTCTCACCCGTATGGCGTTGCGCGAAGAGTTTTTGTCGTCCACGCTGACCGTGAGAGAGAAGAACACAGACGTGCTGTAAACCGCCTGCGTCTTATACAGCATCTCATTAAAATCTGGTCTCGCAGGGGCGGAGCCACTGTCCCACCCCGCCCCTCCGGGAGGAGCTCCGGACAGGTCCCACCCACCACAGCTGTCAATCACTTCAGTCATAGGCCCCGCCCCCAGACGATCGATTTCCTTCATGTTGATGCACGAGCGGTAAAATTCTTTCACCTGTGGAAGAACATAAGACGTTTTAATTAAAACGACCATCGAAATTATATTTTAAACTTTTAATTTTGCAATTTTTTTACCTAAGTAAGAATAAAGCAAAGTATTAAGTATCATTTATTTCTTATGAAACATAAACACGTCATTTCTGCTAAATTGTACATATTTTATGAGTTGCCAATTCAAAGTTGATACTTTTATAATACTTTCTCAATAAATAATACAAAAATAAATTAATTAGATATTTATATTTGAATATCACTAAAATCTGAGAAATTTTAAAGACAATCACATGATTAGAAATAAAATATTTATACTTAATATTTAAATAAAAGCGGTAATTATTATTATTATTATTATTGTTTTATTTATTTATTTATTTATTTTGTTAAAGGAACACTAAATAGGCTCATTCTCCAGTTAATAAGTTGAGTTTTACCGTTTTTGAATCCATTCTGTCGATCTCGGGGTCTGGTGAAAGTACTTTTAGCGTAGCTTAGCATAGATCATTGAATCCAATTAGACCAGGAAGCATCTCATTTAAAAGCGACCAAAGAGTCTTGATATTTAAAAACTTAAATCTTCTGTAGTTATATCATGTACTAAGCCAGACGGAAAATGAACAGTAGCGGTATACTAGGCTGAAATGATTAGGAACTATACAATGATATCAGTAAAAGTGTTTGACCAAAAGGTATTCTTTCACTTTGACCTGAGCACGTTTCAGTTAAGTGTTTTTCTTTAATTGCTAATGCAATGTTTTTCACCCCGCACACTGAACAAAATGAAGCACTGCTTGGTAATTAGTTGAGCTAAATTGGTATCATCTAATTGTGTATTTGTGTACTATCAAAGCTATCCGGATGAATTTGTTCTGACGGTTTAACTCACAGTTCTTGTCATATTTTATTACTCTAGCAAATAACCTCTGATAATGGGAGAAATGGTGTCTTTTGATTCAACTGTATCTCGAAACAGATTAAAATATAATATAAACAATTACATACTGTACCAAAAAAGCGTTTGTGTGTACCTTTCTCTCGGCGCTGTCCGTCTCTCTCCTGTGGACCGGCGCCTGTAGGAGGCGCTGCAGCTTCTCCTGGTTCTGTTCTCCGATGGCGGTGATGATCCCGTAGCTCAGTTTATCCTCCGGTATCCCGTGTCTCCGGAGCCACCCGCCGCAAGCAAAGCTGTAGAAGTCGTGACAGGGCTGGACGCTCGGGTCAACGTTGCCCTGGACGAATCGCGCGGCCCGGAGCAGCGAGCGACGCTTTACGCAATCCTGGCGACACTGAGAGTCCTGCGCCTCCAGAGACAGAAACTTCAGCGCCAGCATGCATCCGAGAATCACGCACATCCCCGCCGCGAACACTAGAGCAGAGAGCAGGCAGATTTCACGCCGGCTCCAGCGGGCCGGAGTCCCGCCCACGGCCACGCCCCTGGCCACGCCCGCGCCCTTGTCCCGCCCACTCCGCCCGCGGTCCAAAGACCCGCCCAGATGCAGACTCATGCCGTTGCTCAGCGTGCTGCTGCTGTAACGACTGCCGTACTTGATCTCCTGGAAATCGTCGTAATGCGCCGTGAGCGAGTACGTCTTCTCCATGCTCACCGACGTCTGCGCTCGCGATTTGTTGGGGAAGGTGTGGAACATGATCTGGGTTCAAAGTGAGGTCATGACCTTTGACCCTTGCAACTCTCGGGTCAGACTGTCTCCTCTCCGAAGGCTTTTTATGTGCTTGGTTTTTCAGTCTCGGTATGACCTGCAGCGAAAGGAGATGCGATTCGTTAACTGCTTGGTGCGGTGCGGAAAATACTCACATGTTTGCAAATTAACAACAAAACAAGAGAAAAATTGCTCATTTAAAAATTATGAAAAAATATCAATTTTATCACAAGTGAACAAAGGAAATAGTGACTTATTTAAAAGTCTGTGATGCATTTTTAAAATAGTTTTTTAGACTTTTTGGACCGTATGGAAATGTGTTTTTTTGATTTGTTTTACAAATTGCATTTTAAGGATATTTAAAAAATAAATTTCAGACTGAAACAAGCCAAAAACTTGCGTCTCACCTGGCATGGCATCGGTGTAAGAGAGAGCCCAAACATTTAACACACATTTATTAAAGGTTCGCAAAAATTACAAGGCCCTACGAAATCCAATTTATTTATTCTCAAATCCGCATATTTTTTTCTGGAATCTGTTTTAGTGATTTACCTAGACGAGGTCATCAGAGCAGAAGGGAAGGATCTGGGATCAACGTGAGGTCATGACCTTTGACCTTTTCAACTCTTGGGTCAGACTTTATCCGAAGGACTTTTATGTAGTTGTTTTTTTATGCAGTTGGTAGTCAGTAGTCTTTTCTTTCTCAGTATGATTTGCTGCGAGAGATGCTTTTCATTAATAGCCTGATATAGTGTATCAAATATCTACATGGACATATTTACAACAAAACAAGAGAAATCTAGTATAATATAGTCATACAGAAATTTATTTTAAAATTTATTCGCAATGAAATAAATATAATGTTGAAGCAAAGCAGAGATCTACTGTTAAAATTAAAACATATAAAGAAAGATTTAGTGATATTTCTAATGAATAATAGTAGAATTAATATAAAGAATAATACAAATTATAAACTAATTTATTATATAAATAATATAAACGCAGTTCCTTACAGTTTCAGCAGTGTTTTCCACATCATAAATATTTAGACTTAAATTTCATCAATGTACATTTTATCATTTCATGCATTTCCTGATAACAGAACCAACGACCTTGTGCAAGCTAAACGAACATGCTACATAACTCAGCCTTATTGCTTTTCTAAAAGGTTTCCGTTTCACACCACAAAAGCCCGTACATGGTGTGTGTTTTAGCATGACGGGAACGTCGGAATGACCAATCAGCATTCAAACCCCGCACTATCCATTTCAGAAGTCCTGATTAAAAAGCTTGATTAAAAACGGATCTGTCTTTTATGACAAGTCTCGCTTCTTAGTTTTTTTATTTGGCTTCTAATGCGCCTTCCTAAAGTTGTTTAGATTGATTTCAGACACTCGAGCATCAGAGAAACACTGGCCAATGACTCAAAGGCCTGGATCGATCCGAGCGAGAGACAGAGACACAGAGAGAGAGAGAGAGAGAGACTCCGGGGAGCAGCGATTGATGGATGGAGAGAGGTGGAGAGTTGATGTGACTTGAGTGGGTAAGGAGAGAGTGAGGCACATTCAAACAGGTCCTCACACACACACACACACACGCTACCCATCAACCACACGCCGGTAAACTGCGTCAAGCCTGCCAGACAAAGCTCACCTCCTGCAGAGCAACAAACCTGCTACTGGCTAATGGAGCACAACACACACACACACACTCAGTCTGATCCCCATCTGTGTTCACACTCACCAAACATACGCAAATATAGGGATGCAAAAACAATTCTAGCTAGACAAGTTCAATTTCATGTGTCACTGTGTTCTGAAATGCATCAACCCTGGGATATAAAAAAAAAATAAATTCTCAGATTTCGGAGTTTGTATCTAGTAATTCATTTTTGCTTCTGCCATAAAATAAGAACTAAAAAAGATAATTGTTACCTTTTAATTGCAAAATTTATTGTAAGAACTGCGATTTAATCCCTCCTTATATAATAAACGTACATTTCTGAGTTTATATGTCGCAATTCTGAGTTTATGTCGCAATTCTGAGTTTATGTCGCAATTCTGAGTTTATATGTCGCAATTCTGAGTTTATATGTCGCAATTCTAAGTCTATGTCGCAATTCTAAGTCTATGTCGCAATTCTGAGTATATGTCGCAATTCTGAGTTTATGTCGCAATTCTGAGTTTATGTCGCAATTCTGAGTTTTATGCAATTCTAATTCTGAGAGTTTATATGTCGCAATTCTGAGTTTATGTCGCAATTCTGAGTTTATATGTCGCAATTCTAAGTCTATGTCGCAATTCTAAGTCTGTCGCAATTCTGAGTCTATGTCGCAATTCTAAGTCTATGTCGCAATTCTAAGTCTATGTCGCAATTCTGAGTTTATATGTCGCAATTCTGAGTTTATGTCGCAATTCTGAGTTTATATGTCGCAATTCTAAGTCTATGTCGCAATTCTGAGTATATGTCGCAATTCTGAGTTTATATGTCGCAATTCTGAGTCTATGTCGCAATTCTGAGTTTATATGTCGCAATTCTGAGTTTATATGTCGCAATTCTGAGTCTATGTCGCAATTCTAAGTCTATGTCGCAATTCTAAGTCTATGTGCAATTCTGAGCAATTCTGAGTATATGTCGCAATTCTAAGTCTAGTCTGAGTCTATCGCAATTCTGAGTTTATGTCGCAATTCTGAGTTTATATGTCGCTAAGTCTATTCTGAGTTTATGTCGCAATTCTGAGTTTATATGTCGCAATTCTGAGTTTATATGTCGCAATTCTGAGTTTATATGTCGCAATTCTAAGTCTATGTCAATTCTGAGTTTATATGTCGCAATTCTGAGTTTATATGTCGCAATTCTGAGTTTATATGTCGCAATTCTGAGTTTATATGTCGCAATTCTGAGTCTATGTCGCAATTCTGAGTATATGTCGCAATTCTAAGTCTATGTCGCAATTCTGAGTTTGAGTTTATGTCGCAATTCTGAGTTTATATGTCGCAATTCTAAGTCTATGTCGCAATTCTAAGTCTGTCGCAATTCTGAGTCTATGTCGCAATTCTGAGTCTATGTATGTCGCAATTCTGAGTTTATATGTCGCAATTCTGAGTTTATGTGCAATTTGAGTTTATATGTCGCAATTCTGATATGTCGCAATTCTGAGTCTATGTCGCAATTCTGAGTTTATATGTCGCAATTCTGAGTTTATGTCGCAATTCTGAGTTTATATGTCGCAATTCTGAGTTTATATGTCGCAATTCTGAGTCTATGTCGCAATCCTGAGCTTATGTCGCAATGCAATTCTGAGTCTATGTAATTCTGAGTTTAAAACAGATTTGAGATGAAAATGTCGCATTTAAGTTATGTCGCAATTTAAGTCTATGTCGCATTCTGAGTCTATGTCGCAATTCTGAGTTTATGTCGCAATTCTGAGTTTATATGTCGCAATTCTAAGTCTATGTCGCAATTCTGAGTTTATGTCGCAATTCTGAGTTTATAGCAATTCTGAGTTTATATGTTTAAATTGAGTTTATATGTCGTAATTCTGAGTCTATGTCGCAATTCTGAGTTTATATTTTGCAATTCTGAGTTTATATGTCGCAATTGAGTCTATGTCGCAATCCTGAGCTTGTTGCAATTCTGAGTTTATAGATAAAACAGATTTGAGATAAAACCTTTTTTTTATTCAGTCACTTCCATAGCCAGTATTGTTAGTTATTTACAATCTATTCATATAGAAAAGTTATTTTAAATTGCAATAAAATGATTCGCTTGTTTTATTTTATAATAAACTCACAATTCTGAGTTACTATGTCACAGTTTCGAGTTTTTTTCAGAATTCTGAGTTTATTTGTCGCAATGTCGAGTTTATATTTATATGTCAAAATTATGAGTTTACCGCAATTCTGAGTTTTTGTCTCACAATTCTCAGTTTATAAATCAGAATTCACATAAAACCTCACAATTACTTTAAAAAAAAATCTGTCACTTCCATAGTCAGTATGGTTAGTTTTTTTTACAGTTGTTAGTTATTATATGTTCACATAGAATTTATTTTCAATTTTAATTAACTTATTCCCTCCTTAATTTATTTTCATAATTCTGATGTAATTGTTAGTTTATATGTCATTGTTTATATATGGCAATTCCGAGTTTCACAATTTTTTTATGTATTTTTTGTTCAAGTGTCTCGGTGAGCAGAGAAGACTTTTGTAATACATTACAAAAACAAACATGGATACACACACACACACACACACACACACACACACACACGTTTCAGGTCTGAGTATGTACTGTGTGTTGCAATATGTTGGCCGAACAATTCAGTCTATGTAGTTATTTTAAATATGTTTTTGGCCTTTATCTCAAATCTTTCTGCCAGGTTCACACACACACACACACACACTCTCTCACTTCCTGTCTGAGTTTTAGGGTGAATATATGAGTATCTGAGTGCGTGTGGCTTCAGGGCAATTTATGAAAATTGATCCTGGATCCGTCCGGAGGGAAAGTTCAGTGCTGATGTTTTTACCAGCCGTTTCAACATCCCACCGTCTGTGTGTGTGGGTGTGTGTGTGTGTGTGTGTTTAAGGAGAATCAAGCATGCGGGAGAAAAACTACAAAAGTGAGCTGATGGAAATCATGTGTGTGTGTGTGTGTGTGTGTGTGTGTGTGTGTGTGAGTGTGTGCGTGAGTGAGTGAATAGAGACAAAAGCAAATGACAGAGCGTGTGCATTCATTAAATCTGTTATTGTGTGTGTGCATCTACATTTCTGAGTTAATTCACCCTGTCACCTCTCATCTGTTTCACCGGACACACACACACACAGGGAATCTCTCAGTAAGTGGATTGCAGACACACACACACACACACACCTGATGTCTGTGGAGGTGTTTCTCTGGAAAATGTCAGTCTCCATTCAAACCATCATTCATCAGATGTGTCTCGCTCTTTTCCTGTCTTTCAAACACACTCATACAGCTCTCTCTCTCACACACACACACATACACACACACACACATACACACACACACACACTTTCAATCTGTTTGACTAAAATCTGCATTATAAAACAGATAGTTCTGACATTAAACCCATTGTAAAACGCAGATAAACGCACCCGTGACGCATTCATGCAGCAGTCTGCTACAGCCTGCAGTTATTAAAGAACAATGGACTAGATTCATTTCAGAAGAAACGCAATATAATTTCTATATACGTTTAGTGAACATTGGTCTGTTTTAGCATTGTGCTGTTGGCTTAATCTCAAAAAGTGTTACTGGTCGGCGTTTATTTATTTTTTTTGCTGTTTATGTTCAAAACCAGCCATGTTTTACAGACAAACTCATCTTTTTAATATTCTAGGTGTTTTTCTCTTTATATATATATATATATATATATATATATATATATATATATATATATATATATATATATATATATTAATTGCCTCCATTACATATGTGTAATAATGAAAGATAGCAAATGAAGATATTTTTACTATATACTAGTAGTTTTTGTAAGTATTTAGAATCATGTTTAATTTTTATATTTTAATTTTACTTTTTTGTCATTTTTAAATCGTTTTTATTTTATTCAGTTATTTTACTTCAACATAAATTAAAGTTAAATGAGAATTTTCGAGTTGCATTTTTTTAGTTTATTTTCCACTTATATATAATATAATAATAAATAATAATAATAATAATAATAATAATAATAAATAAATAAAAATAGCTAAATGTAGAAACATTTAAATGCTTTTAGAATTCTTCAGTAGTTTTAGCTACTTCAACTAAATGAATTTTTTTTTATTTTAGTCACTTAGTACTTTAACTTAAATTAAAAGAAAACAAATCGAAGAAAAAAAATGAGCTTAAAATAGCCAAATGAACCAGAAAAATTAAATAAGTTTACTTTTCTCCATTTTAGTTTTAGTTATTTTAGTACTTCAAATCAAATTAAAAGAAAAACAGAAATGTTGAACTGAAAATAGCTAAATAAGCTCAAATTAAATACGTTTTAGGGTTTTTCGTATTTTAGTTTTAGCTATTTTAGTACTCGACAGAAATTAAAAAGAAATGCTAAATGCTAAATGAAAATACATTTATAAAAACATTAGCTAAAAACGTATATATTTTTCACAAATTGACAAGTTTTATCTTAGTTTGTTATTTTAGTATTTTAACCTAAAAAAAATTGCCAATTTTTTTTTATGTTGTTTTAATCATTGTTATTAAACAACTTAAATTCAAAGAAAACTAGCCAAAATAATAATAATAATTTTTTTAAATATTTAATTTCAAGTAATATTTTGGTAACACTTTATTTGACTGTATATTACTAGAA
>NW_025047827.1:82500-85000 GCF_018831695.1 Puntigrus tetrazona
CTCAGTTATGATCATAACGCATTAATCATCCTGATCATAAAAGAGCGGCGACTACTTCAGCTCTTCAGCTCCGTGTCGATGCACAGCGAACGATGGCGCGAAAACGACGCGCGCTTTCTCGCGCGATGTTTTCTAAGAATTCTTCCAGGGCTTTTAAGGCTTAGGGGAGTTTGTGCTAGTGATTAGCTTCAAGAATTTGCTTTGGTTTTATCTGCAGCGAAAACAGCCCGAGTGGGCGTGAGTGCTCAAGTAGAAATTCAGCTAAAACCTCGAGACAACCCTCAGAGAAAAAAAGATGTTTTTTGTTATTAGCTATAGGTTTGTTGTTGGTTTATTTTTCCAGCAGCATGCGATCATTTAGACGCGCTCCTAAAATAAAGTTCCATTATTGGCATTCATGGTTCACTGGAGGAACTCTAACATCCTTGGAAACTTTCCATTGCACAAAAGACTCTTTATACAGGTAAAAAAAAAACCACTCTGAGAAATAAAGTTTCCAAAAGGATGTTTTCACAGTCATGCCATAGAAGAACCTTTTTTTTTAGTTCCCCAGAGAACCTTTCAGTCATCAGTTCTTAAAATAACCTTTTTTGTAGTATACTGTATAAAGAAGTAAAAAAAATAATAATAATAAAAATGTAAAGAAACTTTTCCACCTATAATAGAAAGTTTATTTTGGGAACTAAAACTGTTCTTCAAAGTAATATTTCGAAAACCTGCTTTTGGGATCTTTATAAGAGTGAAGATGAACCTTTCAGCAAACAGTTCTCAAAAGAACCTTTTCCTTAGTGAGCTGAACATTTCTTGATAACCTAAAGAACCTTAATGAAAGCGTTAAGTGGTTCAGTGGATGGTGAGGGTTCTTCATGGAACCATCGGTGCCAGTATGGAACCCTTCATTTAAAGAGTGCATAAACTACTTTTGTGTATGAGGGTTCTTTATGGAACCACTGACGCCATCGAGGAACCTTTAAGAGTGTTGATTATTAAAAGGTTCTTTATCAGCATTGATCATTTCATGAAGAACCTTCTATGGAAACGTTGCTTTGTTCAAACAGTTCTTTAAAATGGAAAAGGTTTCTTTGATTATTAAAATGTTCTTCAAATGAAGTGTTAAGAATATTTTAATACTCTAAAGAACCTTATTCCATTACAAATAACTTTTTGCAAAATGAAAAGGTTCTTTACGGAACGACTGTATATAAGGAACCTTTAGTAGATTATTCAAAAGGTTCTTTATGGGCACGGATGACTTCATGAAGGATCTGTAACATCAGGAACCTTTTGGCACTCTTAAAAATAAAGGTTTTTTATTGGCATCAATGGTTCTGTGAAGAACCTTCAACATCCATGGAACTTTCAAAGGCAGAAAAGGTTCTTTAGATTTTTTCAAATTGCTTCAAAGCGGTTCTTTTAGGAACTTTTCGCTCAAAGGTTCTTTTGGGAACCAAAAATTGTATTTTTATGGCATCACTGAGGAAACGTCCTTTTAACCGTAATTTTTAAGAGTGTGTTGCTCATAATGTTAGGAATGGAAAATCAAAAATACATTCAAAGATTCAATTTTCATAATGATGTCTTTTGCAGAACATTATTGGTTCCCAAAAGAATCTTTCTGTTTGGAAAAGAAAAATTGGGACCTTTCTTATTATTGGTGTTGTGGAAACGTCTCTTTAGGTTATTCACATGCTCTCCATATACTACTAAAAGTGGTTCTTTTAAGAACAGACCACTGGAGGGTTCTTGAAAATGGTTCTATTGTGGCATCACTGCAGAAACACCCTTTAAGCCTTTATTTTAAGAGTGCGTTGCTCAAAAGGTTCTATAGATTATGAACAAGTCCTTGGTATAAAAACTGGTTCTTTTAAGAACCGCTCACAGAAAGGTTCTTTGGGGAACCAATAATTTTTCTGCTGCATGTAGCTGAGCAAATGTGTGTTTTATGTGTGTGTGTGTGTGTGTGTGTGTGTGTGTGTGTGTGTGTGTGTCTGTGTGTTGTAAATGTGATTAGTGGGAGTGGCTGTGGAGCGGCCGATGCACTCGTGGCGATTACCCCGTGAGACGCGCGCCCTGCATGCTAAAGCTCACGAGCGGGTGGAACGCATGTGGCACATCCCTTTATCTGGATTTAATCACCCCACCAGAGAACACACACACACACACACACACGCACACACGCGCCAAGCTTGAAAAGAGAAAACAGAAGCAGCTGTGATTGTGTCCGAGCCTTAAAATAATGTAAAACAGCTTCCTTTTTCATGCATGCCAGAGAAATTTGAATTTCTCACAAAACACCCTGCCAATGGCGAAAGAGCAGCGCCAGCGTTTGCACACATGTGTGTATGTATGCGTGTGTGTGTGTGTGTGTGTGTGTGTCACTCCAGGGTGTGTATGACATTGACTTGATTTGTAGGCATTGGTTGCTTTTCTCAGCTCCAAAACATAGTGATTGTGTTGAAGGGTCAGTGCGTGCGTGTGTGTGTGTGTGTGTGTGTGTAAG
>NW_025047827.1:90000-105000 GCF_018831695.1 Puntigrus tetrazona
AGCAGCCTAGCAGCCACCCACAACATTCTAGCAGCTGTAGAACATTCCAGCATCCACATCCAGCAGCTGCATAACAACACCCTAGCAACCACAGAACAACAACCTAGCAACGAGCCATCATATTTTAACAGCTGTAGAACATTCCAGCAGCCACATAGCGACACCCTAGCAACCACAGAACAGCAACCTAGCAACCAGCCATCATATTTTAACAGCTGTAGAACATTCCAGCAGCGGCATAGCAACAGCCTAGCAACCAGTCATAGCAGTGTAACAGCTGTAGAACATTCCAGCAGCCACATAGCAACAGCCTAGCAACCACAGAACAACAACCTAGCAACCTGTCATAACATTGTAACAGCTGTAGAACATTCTAGCAGCCGCATAGCAACACCCTAGCAACCACAGAACAGCAACCTAGCAACCAGCCATCATATTTTAACAGCTGTAGAACATTCCAGCAGCGGCATAGCAACAGCCTAGCAACCAGTCATAGCATTGTAACAGCTGTAGAACATTCCAGCAGCCACATAGCAACAGCATAGCAACCACAGAACAACAACCTAGCAACCTGTCATAACATTGTAACAGCTGCTTGCTCATGCTTCAAACGCTCCACCATCATCCCCATCCCAAAGAAACCCAAAATTAATGGACTTAATGATTTCAGACCCGTGGCTCTAACGTCTGTGGTCATGAAATCATTTGAAAAACTGGTTCTGGGATATCTGAAGGACTTTACCGGACCCTACTGGACCCCTGCAGTTTGCGTACAGAGCAAACAGGTCAGTGGACGATGCAGTCAATATGGGACTGCATTATGTTCTGCAACACCTAGACAGACCAGGGACTTATGTGAGGATCCTGTTTGTGGACTTCAGTTCGGCCTTCAACACCATCATACCAAATCTCCTCCACCCCAAACTAACCCAGCTCTCGGTGCCCACCTCCGTCTGTCAGTAGATCAGCAGCTTCCTGACAGACAGACAGCAGGTAGTGAGGCTGGGAAAATTCTCATCCAGCACCCGCACAACCAGCACTGGAGCCCTCAGGTTGTGTCCTCTCCCACTGCTCTTCTCCTCTACACCAATGACTGCACCTCTAAAGACGCCTCTGTCAAACTCCTGAAGTTTGCAGACGACACCACAGTCATCGGCCTCATACAGGACGGTGACGAGTCTGCTTACAGACAGGAGGTCAAAGAGCTGGCTGAGTGGTGCAGTCTGAACAACTTGGAGCTCAACGCGCTCAAAACAGTGGAGATGATAGTGGACTTCAGGAGGAACCCCCCTGCACTCCCCACTCACCATCATGGACAGCACTGTGGTAACAGTGGAGTCATTCAGGTTCCTGGGCACCACAATCTCCCAGGACCTGAAGTGGGACACTCACATCGACTCCATTGTTAAAAAGGCCCAGCAGAGATTGTACTTCCTTCGTCAGCTGAGGAAGTTCAACCTGCCACAGGAGGTGCTGAAACAGTTCTACTCGGCCATCATACAATCCATCCTCTGCACTTCCATAACTGTCTGGTTCAGCTCAGCTACCAACCATGACCTCAGAAGACTACAGAGGGTAGTCAGGACTTCTGAGAGAATCATTGGTACAACCCTCCCCACTCTCCAAGAACTGTACCTATCCACATTAAAAAAAGGGTTAAGAAAATCACTCTGGACCCCTCACATCCCGCACACTCCATATTCGAACTGTTGCCGTCTGGTCGCCGCTACAGAGCACTGGGTACCAGGACAGCCAGACACAGGAACAGTTTCTTCCCCCGAGGCAGTCCATGTCCTGAACACTTGAGGACACTTATTTATTTAACATACAGATTTGCACACAACACTGCACAAAAATAATTCCTGTTACACTTGAATGTTTATAGTATATATTTTTATTTTCTTCTATATTTTTATATTTGCTGTGTTGCACATTTTATTTTATTTTTTTGTATGTTGTACATAATTCTCTTTATATCTCTTTATATATATTTAACATACCTGGCAATAAAGTGATTCTGATTCTGATTCTGATTCTGTAGAACATTCCAGCAGCAGCCTAGCAATATTCTGCAAGATTTCACAGGAACAAACACCTATCAAATTTGTAACATACAAATTTTATATGTTAAAATATGGATAAAATAGATAAAAAACGTTTTGTCCAGTATTCTGTTTACTATTATTAATATTATCCCAAATATTACTGATTTGCTGGACGAGAGACGGACAGATGGAAGGACAGTGAGAGAGATTAGCCTGTTAGCGTCCCGTCACGATCTGTTGTGCTAACCAGATGATAAAGTCAGCTAATTGGATCTGTTGGCACTTCGTGTTCAATTAATCAATTACTGCGGTGTGTGAGATATGCGTGTTTGTGTATGTGTGTATGAGCGGTTATTAGAGGACGGTGAGCGTCAGCCTTCGCCCTGCGTTAGACACTTGACAAGATTTTATTGTCAGTCCAGAAAAAGGCCGTGAAATTGAAGTGTAATCAGGGTTTAATTCTAGCCATAAAATCCTTACTTACGAGTGTGTGAGTGTGTGTGAGTGTGTTTCTGTTTGAATATCAACACATAGAAGCCTATCCTGAGAAAATGCATGTAAAAGCATGAATGTGTGTGTGTGTGTGTGTGTGGTGAAGGTCTTGAGTTTGAGTTGCACAAACAGCATCGTCCAGCACAGAGACGCATGTTCTACACACATTATATCTGCTCGTTATATTGAAACTAAACGAAGGGACCCTTGAAGGACGCCGTGAGGACGCTCGTGTCACGCTGATCCAAACCAAACTCATCAAGGAAACCATTTCCATTACTGAAGCACAGACGATGGACAGTGTCAGAAAGTAATGGCATAAAATTGATTGATATGACACCCGGGGTCACGTGTGTGTGTGTGTGTGTGACCCTGGACCACAAAACCAGTCGTAAGGGTCAATATTTCAAAATTGGAAATTAAAAGCTAAAAGCTGAATTGATCTTTCTATTGATGTATGGTTTGTTATGATATGGCAATATTAGGTCGAGATACAATTATTTGAAATATAGGGTGCAAAGAAGTCTAAATTTTAAGAGGAAAAGTGCATATTAATAATCAAAAAATAAGATTTGATACATTTACAGTAGGACATTTACTAAATATGTTCATGCAACGTGATCTTTATTTATTATCCTAATGATTTTCGGTATTTTTGGTTACTATAACTGTGCTGCTTGACGTAGACTTTTATCGTTTTTAAGGGGGTTATTGAATCTAAATCATACACATTCTAAGAACGTTGTGCTAACGTTCCCATTAAGTTATGAAAACGTTACTCTGAACGTTCAAACATTAAAGGGGTCATATGATGCGAGTTCAAGTTTTCTCTTTGGAGCGTCACAAGGAAATATTCTCTAAACCATCTGAAACGAGTACGGAGTAATGTTTAAAAAACTGACTAGTGAAATTGAATGTTTTCTAAAGCATCTGAAATGATGAATTATGACTGGCTTCGTGGTTAACTTTGTGGTCACTAAACCTTCTATCTCCTAAATATTATTTGTCAAAATATCTATCGAAAAAGCATTTGCTTCTCGGCTCAATTCGATCAATTTGACAAAGGTTCGGGCGTCTTTTCATAAAACTAAAAAATGCAAAAGTAAAAGTTTTTGCATGCTTTTCCACATGCTGTTTGGTAAAAACACATCTTTCGAAATAAAACATAGTGCTTTAAAAGACAAGTATGTGTTTTACGGTTTACACCACGAGTCAGTGCACTTCATGTCTGCCAGGTTTCTGCAAACAAAGCCACATGCATTCTCTCTTTCAGCTCTTTCCCTCTGAAAACATAAATTCACATTTTTCTATCACATCAATGAGATGAAGCTTCCAGCCAAAGCAGATTTCATTACTGAAGCGTGTGTGTGTGTGTGTGTGTGTGTGTGTGTGTTGAGCAGTCAATCAATCACGTAAGAGCAGCAGCAGTCTGTGGCTGTTTGTCTGAGCACGCATGCACTCAGCTTTCCTGCTCCTTTGTTTTACGGAAGGAAGATTGTTTCTCGTAATGGAGTTTGAGAAACGCAACAGAACAACAGACATGAGAAGTGAGACCTGAACGCGACTCTGTTTATATTACCCATGATGCAACTCCGGCAGCACGCAGCAGGTTTGGGAAGGTTATTATCAAGCTCGCGCGAAACAGCTGATGTGTTTTTGAGAGACACTCCAAACGGATTCAAACTCGCCATTTGGACCCGCTTTCAGAGAAATCGGAGAAACGATTGCCAAACGCATTTGACACTTTACTGTAACTTTCTGAATGTTTTTTATGACTTGACGCAGACTTTTATCTGTCGTTTTTAAGGGGGTATTGATTCTAAATCATACACATTCTGAGAACGTTGTGCCAACGTTCCCATTAAGTTATGAAAACGTTACTCTGAACATTGCGTTAACATTAAAGGGGTCATATGATACGAGTTCAAGTTTTCTTTTTGGAGCGTCACATATTCTCTAAACCATCTGAAACGAGTACGTAGTAATGTTTTAAAAAAATGACAACTAGTTAAATTTTATGTTTTCTAAAGCATCTGAAATTAGCATATAGACTGACATCTAAATAAACGTTTCAAAAATACTTTTTACTTTTTGCGCTAATGTTCTGATAGCGCTATTAAAAGCAGAGAATGCAAGAATGTTGCGCATAACTTTGAGAAAACCTTGGCACAACGTTCTGAGAACGTTCCCATTATCTGTGATAACCGGTAACGCCCTTGAGACGACGCTCTCAGTGATCATCATCCAGTTTGCAAGCATTGAAGTCAAACAAGTCCATTTTTGAACGCATTTTCAATTAAAATAGCTCCAAAAAATAAGCTTCAAGAATGTTTGTTCACAACGTTGAGAGAACTTTTCCAGAACGTTCCGAGAACGTTTCCTGCTGTCTGGAATATTCCTTTATTGAAAGATTATTTATTTAGCTTTCAGATGATGTGTACATCTCAATTTCCAAAAATCCCCCTTACGATTATTTTACTAGTTTGTGCAAGATCACGTTTGATCAAAACTCGCCAGAACGTTCGGTTTTATTTGCCTCCTGAAAAGTCGAATATTCGCTTCTGGTCACATCTCTATTAAAAATGCATTCGTTTATTTGGATCCTCTTTAGCCACTAACAAGGTTAGCCGTTCTTATAAAACTCAGGACTAACCCGATAAAACGGAGGTAAATATAACATGAGGCCACGAATCGAGAGGAATCGGATTGGAGCAGAGCGTGTGTGAAGAACTCTCAATAACTGATTGAAGATGATCACAGGTTAAGTTTGTTTCTTTATCGTTGCGTCATGATTCTGACGCCGTTACAAAAACCGTTTTATTCATTTGTAAGCAGCACATGAAAACACTGAACCAAACAAACCTTGAACACCAACTCAAGATTCAGACTTGACGTGAAGTTCAAAACAAACACACAAACTCACGCTCAGGCATCATATTCTTAATGATTACTGCACAAGTGTGTGTGTGTGTGTGTGTGTGTGTGTGTGTGTGTGTTCTGTCCATAATGAGGTTGTATGAGGGTCAGTAACTGGAGAGATGAATCACACAGATTCTCCCCTCATTATTACAGACCTACACCAACAATTGACCGCACACACACACACACACACACACACACAGAGTCAAGCATCAAAAGAGACACGGTGAGAGTGTGTGTGTGTGTGTGTGTGTGTGTGTGTGTGTGTGTGTGTGTGTGTTGACAGGTTAGAAAGGGGTTTTGCTGCAGATAATTTAAAATGAATCCTGAGGTTCCCTCGTTAATAAACGACAATTTGAATCAGTGTTAATTAAACGAGCACAATGCAATAAGAATTCTCTCATTACTGGCACTGACACACACACACACACACACACACACACACACACACACAATATGTTGGTATTTGTGTTTTATGGGGACTCTTCGTAGGTGTAATGTTTTTATACTGTACAGACTGTGTGTTATTGATCTACACTTACAGGAAAATAGATTCTCAAAAAAACACCATTCAGTATGTTTTTTAAGTCTTTAGAATTATAGGGACATCGTCAGTGTCATAAACCACCTTCAGATTGTAATAATTCATAAAAAACATGAGAACACACACACACAGAGAGAACACACACACACACACACACACACATAAAGAGAGAACTTACACACACACACACAGAGAACACACACACAGAGAGAACACACACACACACACACATAAAGAGAGAACATACACACACAAACACAGAGAACACACACACACATAAAGAGAGAACACACACACAGAGAACACACACACATAGAGCGAACAAACACACACACACACACACACACACACACACAGAGAACACACACACATAGAGCGAACAAAACACACACACACACACACAGAGAACACACACACAGAGAGAACACACACACATAGAGAACACACACACACACAGAGAACACACACACACAGAGAGAACACACACACAGAGAGACACACACACACAGAGAGAACACACACACATAGAGAACACACACACACACACAGAACACACACACAGAGAGAACACACACACACACACACACACAGAGAACACACACATAGAGAGAACAAACACACACACACACACACACACACACACAGAAACACACACACAGAGAGAACACACACACACACACACACACACACACACAGAGAACACACACACAGAACACACACACACACAGAGAACACACACACAGAGAACACACACATAGAGCGAACAAACACACACACACACACACACACACACAGAACACACACACAGAGAGAACACACACACAAACACACACAAACACACACAGAGAACACACACACACACACACACACACAGAGAACACACACACAGAGAACATACACACATAGAGCGAAGACACACACACACAGAACAGACACAGAACACACACACACACAGAGAGAACACACACACAAACATACACACACAGAACACACACACAGAGAGAACACAAACACACACACAGTGAACACACACACACACACAGAATACACACACACACACACACACACACACAGAGAACACACACACACAGTGAACACACACACACACAGTGAACACACACACACACACATATGCAAAAACTAAAATGAAAATGTAAATCAAATTCAAAATATTAACAAAATCCATAACATCATCTCAATTATCCTCAAATACCGTAATAAACCGTTGTTGCTGTTATTATATTCCTGAGTTATTCAACATGTCAAAGTGTCTGCCTCCAGTTTCAGGGTTTTTTTCTCTTTCAGATTTCTGAGTTCGTTTCTCACAAACGCGAGAAATAATTATGACTTTTATCTGTCTTCAAAACCGGCCTGTGATCTGTATGACGGAGAAGTGCTTCATAGTTAGTTAGTAGTTATTAGTGAAGCACAGGCCGTCTCTGAAAACTCAGCTCCAGTTAATAAACTCACCACCCATTAATTAACCTTTAATTAAACGTCTCTGTGCTGTCGAAACATCAAACTACATGACCTCCTGATTCCTGACTTTAATTCTGAAGCATTAAACTGAAACGCTCTTAGAAAATCATGATGCATTTTCTGCATTTAACAGAAAATGCAAAAGGAAACGGTTTCTGAAAAGACGTTATACTGTAAAATTAAACCAGGTCATCTTGAAATGCACACAATCAAAATAAAACAAGCACGAAAAATGATTATATGAGTAAAAAGATAAATATTATTTCATCAAAACAAAACACCAACAATTCATTTCATCAAAATGAAAAAGGCGCTTTTTAAAATGCAACACAAAAAATGTATTCAATTATTTTAGGTAGTAAACAAATACTTAAAATATAAAAAAATAAATAAAATAAATGGTACAAAAATTAACAATTAAAATAAACAGATTTAAAGTAAAATAATTACTAAACATTTCTGTAATCATAAAAACGTAAAATTAAAAGAGATGCTTAAAAGCTGAATAAAAAAGCTTGCTAAAAATGTTGAGTTAAAATAAACAACTACAACTAAAAGCAACTACAAGAAACAAATGTCTACAAATTTAAAAGAAAGTATGAAAAACGAAACACTGAAAGTTGTATTGAACCATGAAAATATAAAATAAAAACAATGAGAAACTAGAATCAAATTGTAAAAATGTAAAACTACAATCAAATAGGTTTAAAAGAATATAAATATAAATGTTAACATGAACAAAGCTTTCATGAAACGTCTCGAAACACATCTGTGATTCGGGCCAAATGTAATTTTGATGCATTAAAGGGATTCAAAGCGTTTTATTCTCATAAAGTGATGCACGTTGTGTTTTTATCGAGGCTCGTTGGTCAGGTTTAAGATTTGAGGCTCAGAAGCAGTGTGTAGTGATTCTCAGCGTCCAGCCGAGTGTGAAGAGAGAGAGAGAGAGAGTTTGTTTCTGTGACTGACAGGTTCATCACGGAGGTCTGCTGGGGACCCTGCTCTAATGAGAAATATCTATTCTAATGAATCTTAATTAAAAGCACATCATAAACCTGTGAACTAGTGCGTGTGATTGAGTCACACACACACACACACACACACGGTTTAAGGAAGACTTTCTGTGTGTGTGTGTGTGTGTGTGTGTGTGTGTGTGTGTGTGTGTGTGTTTGATGTGACTGACAAAATATAAGACATCACATGTGTTGAAAACACACACACACACACACACACACACAGACACACTCACATACACACACACACACACACACTCACACACACACACACACACACACACACACACACACACACACACACACACACACACACACACACACACACACACACACACACACACACACACACACACACACACACACACACACACACACACACACACACTCACTCACACACTCACACACTCACACACACAATCTTTTATATTCTTTTCAGTAAATGGAACACACACCTCCTGTTAGTGCTATTTCCCCACTGGCTGAACCGCGTCTACCTCCTCCACAACGGTTTTCAGGGGATCCTGAGGCTTGCGAGGGATTTTTAACCCAATGTTCCGTTACATTTCAGCTGCAGCCTTCCACCTTTCCCTCCGACCAGTCCAAGATTGCCTATGTCCTGACTCTCCTGGCGGGTAAGGCCCTGGCTTGGGATACAGCTGTGTGGAACACCGGAGCTCCCTGCTGCGCCAATTATGCTTCCTTTGAGGAGGAGTTTAAGCAGGTTTTTCATCACCCTCTCTCTGGACGACAGGCTTCAAAGCAACTCTTGACCCTTCGCCAACGTAATCACAGTGCTGTTGAGTATGCCATCCAGTTCGGACCCTTGCCGCAGGCAGCGGGTGGAACGATGAGGCTCTCATTGTTTGTTTTGAGAACGGACTCTCAGAGGAGCTCAAGGATGAGCTGGCTACTCGAGACCCTGTGTACTCCCTGGAGAGACTTATTGATCAGGTCATCCTGTTGGATAATCGACTGAGACAAAGGCAAGTGCCCAGACCTAACATCCCTATCCTTTCGTCAGTCTGTCACCTCAGCGACTGTGCCCCTGGAGTCCCCTGAGCCCATGCAAGTAGGCAGAGCCCGGTTGTCCCCCCTGGAGTGCAGTCTCTCCCTGAGTTCACATCTCTGCCTCTACTGTGGGTTGCAGGGCCATTATCGCTCACAGTGTCCAGAACTGAAGGGAAACGCCCATTCCCGAGCAGAGGGGGGAGAGCTGTCTCGGGAGTAACTCAGTTAGTCTCTCCAGTAAATATGGGTCTTTTTCTGCCTGTCACTCTCAGGAACGGTAATAAGTCACACCAGCTGCAAGCTTTAGTTGATTCTGGGGCTGCTGGGAATTTTATGGACATTACTGTTGCTTCCCATCTCCAGTTACCTGTTAACCCTCTATCCTCCCCTCTGGAAATCATTGCCTTAGATGGCAGACCTATTGCCCCTGGAGCTGTTACCAAAATCACTGATCCTCTCACAGTCTCTGTGTTTCACCACACTGAGAGGATGGCCTTTCATCTAATTTGCTCCCCAGAGTTGCCTCTAATCTTGGGACACCCCTGGCTCACACGTCACAATCCCCACATCAACTGGTTGAGCGGGGAGATTTTGAGTTGGGGTCGCTGTGTCAAGACTCATGTCTTAAGAGCCCTATGATTGTTCTTGAGGACCTCAAGTCCATAGATCTCTCCCGAGTTCCCTCTGAATATCATCATTTACGGTCTGTGTTCTGCAAGGAAAGAGCCACTGTCTTGCCCCCCCACAGACCTTATGATTGTTCTATCGAGTTGCTGCCTGGTTCATGCCCTCCTCAAGGTCGTATATTCTCCCTGTCCTCACCTGAGCAGAAAGCCATGGAGAATTATATTAAGGAGTCTCTTGCGGCTGGGATCATTCGGCCGTCCATATCACCTGCAGGAGCAGGGGTTTTTTTTGTTGAGAAAAAGGATGGGGGACTCAGGCCCTGCATTGATTATAGGACCCTCAACCATATCACGGTACGTAATCGCTATCCCCTCCCTCTTATGACTTCTGCGTTTGAGCTGCTTCAAGATGGCGTGATCTTTACTAAACTTGACTTGCGTAATGCGTACCACCTTGTACGTATTAGGCCAGGGGATGAGTGGAAAACTGCCTTTAACACCCCTTCAGGACACTATGAGTACCTTGTTATGCCCTTTGGCCTCACTAATGCCCCTACTGTTTTCCAGGCCCTTATTAATGACGTGCTCTGAGACATGCTCAACAAGTTTGTTTTTGTGTACCTTGATGACATCTAAATTTTTTCAAGGTCTCTTCAAGAGCATGTGAGTCATGTCAGAAAGTTCTTGGGACGCCTCCTAGAGAACCACCTCTATGTGAAACCCAAGAAATGTGAGTTCCACAGTACGAACACTCAGTTCCTGGGCTTTGTCATTAAGCCGGGGCAGGTTCAGATGGATCCCAAGAAAGTGAGTGCTGTATTGGACTGGCCAGTCCCTACCTCCGTTAAGGAGGTACAAAGATTTATTGGGTTTGCAAATTTTTATAGAAGGTTTGTACGGAACTTCAGCTCAGTGGTGGCCCCTCTCACTGCCCTTACTAGAGGCAGTCTCACTAAATTTAATTGGAACCCTGAGGCCAAGGCAGCCTTTCTTAAACTCAAGCATTGCTTCACGTCTGCTCCTGTTCTGTCCATTCCTGACCCTAAACTTCCCTTTATTGTAGAAGTAGATGCGTCAGATGTTGGCGTTGGAGCTGTTCTGTCCCAGAGAGGGAAGGATGACAGGCTGCACCCATGTGCCTTTTTGTCCCATCGGCTGAGTCCTGCTGAGAGGAATTACCACGTGGGGGACCGGGAACTGTTGGCGGTTAAGGTTGCTCTGGAGGAGTGGAGGCACTGGCTTGAGGGGGCCAAACACCCTTTTCAGGTGCTGACTGATCATAAGAACCTGGAATACATCCAGCAAGCCAAGCGTCTTAATCCCCGCCAGGCACGGTGGTCGCTTTTTTTCAACCGATTCAATTTTATTCTCTCCTTCCGACCAGGCTCTAAGAATCTTAAGCCAGACACACTGTCTCGAGTCTATGCCTGGGTGTCCCAAGAAGATGCCCCTTGCCCTATTATTCCGGCAGCCAGAATTGTGTGCGTTGGGCTCTGGAGACATCAGTATGTCAAGCCCAACTACGAGACCCGGGTCCTGATGGAGGCCCAGAGAACTGCTTGTATGTCCCTAAGTCTGTTCGAGTTTAGGTTCTCAAGTGGGCCCACACTTCCTCATTTGCTTGTCATCCTGGGATCACACGCACCCTTGAGTTCCTGCAAAGGCGCTTCTGGTGGCCTACTGTAAAGACTGACGTGGCAACCTTTGTCAAGGCCTGTCCCGTGTGCAGTCAAAACAAGACATCTCATCTTCCCCCTCAAGGTCTCCTATACCCTCTGCCTATTCCTCATCGTCCTTGGTCACATCTCTCTCTCGATTTTATAACGGGTCTGCCCCCATCTCAAGGCAATACTACTATCTTTGTTATTGTCGACCGCTTCTCCAAGGCCGCCCGGTTCATTCCCCTACCTAAACTTCCCTCCGCCAAAGAGGCTGCTCAACTTATCACTACCCATGTGTTTCGAGTGTTTGGCATCCCTCAGGACATTGTGTCTGATCGAGGACCCCAGTTTTCATCTCAGTTCTGGAGAGCATTCTGTCAGTCTCTGGGGGCTACAGTTAGTTTATCTTCAGGCTTTCATCCTGAGTCCAACGGACAGACCAAAAGAGTCAACCAGGATCTCGAGTCCACCCTGAGGTGTATGGTACACAGCAATCCCTCATCCTGGTCCTCTTACCTGATTTGGGCTGAGTATGCTCATAATAGAGCATAATAGAGACCCATGTTCAAGTCCCGGTTCTGACATCAATACTAAAAATGTTAAAATAAAAGCCCAGTAAAACACACAAAATATTAATAAAAATCATTAAGAAACAAAACTGAAATTGAATTGAATTGCAACA
This sequence comes from Puntigrus tetrazona, assembly GCF_018831695.1. Taxonomy (NCBI): domain Eukaryota; kingdom Metazoa; phylum Chordata; class Actinopteri; order Cypriniformes; family Cyprinidae; genus Puntigrus; species Puntigrus tetrazona. The sequence goes on from NW_025047827.1 coordinate 102,473, forward strand.
ATTTAAATAAAGAGCTTACTAAAAATAAATGTCAAATTAAACAATCAAAACAAAACATTTACCAAATATTTTGGAATAAAATAAAAATAAAAAAATAAAATGTATTTAAAATGTAAATCCAAATAAAACAAATTCAAGATTATACATCAAATGTAAATTAATCTTTAAAAAATAAAAAATAAACATTCTTCCCCAAAACTCTAATATTTTATTTGTTTACCTAACCAACAAATGATTAAAATAATTTTAATGAGTCCTCGACCAGCTTTAAATCCACGTCGTTGAACTAGTGGTCCGTCCACAATTGATCAACTAGTGGTCCGTAACGCACCAGTCGGAGAAACATTTGTTTGTGCTGCGGCGAGCAGATGGAGTAAATAAATTACAAAGAGCGCCGTCGTGTTCCTTATACTGTAATCAGAGACAGAGAGAGAGAGACAGAGAGAGAGAGAGAGAGAGAGAGAGAGAGAGAGAGAGAGAGAGAGAGAGAGAGAGAGAGAGAGAGAGAGACAGAGAGAGAGAGAGAGAGAGAGAGAGAGAGAGAGAGAGAGAGAGAGAGAGAGAGAGAGAGAGAGAGAGAGAGAGAGAGAGAGAGAGAGAGAGAGAGAGAGAGAGAGACAGAGAGAGAGAGAGAGAGAGAGAGAGAGAGAGAGAGAGAGAGAGAGAGAGAGAGAGAGAGAGAGAGAGAGAGAGAGAGAGAGAGAGAGAGAGAGAGAGAGAGAGAGAGAGAGAGAGAGACAGAGAGAGAGAGAGAGAGAGAGAGAGAGAGAGAGAGAGAGAGAGAGAGAGAGAGAGAGAGAGAGAGAGAGAGAGAGAGAGAGAGAGAGAGAGAGAGAGAGAGAGAGAGAGAGAGAGAGAGAGAGAGAGAGAGAGAGAGAGAGAGAGAGAGAGAGAGAGAGAGAGAGAGAGAGAGAGAGAGAGAGAGAGAGAGAGAGAGAGAGAGAGAGAGAGAGAGAGAGAGAGAGAGAGAGAGAGAGAGAGAGAGAGAGAGAGAGAGAGAGAGAGAGAGAGAGAGAGAGAGAGAGAGAGAGAGAGAGAGTTACTGAGAGCAGCCAGAGAAAGCTGCAGATAGAGAGAGAGAAGAGAGAGAGAGACTCGCTTTCCTCTGAAATCACTTCGTCATAATGAGAGGCCATTAACACTGAACACAGCCATCTGAAATCATAATGAAGCCACTACACTACACAGCCATCAGATGTGTGTGTGTGTGTGTGTGCACCACTCAATACACACACACACACACCCGGGGCTCTGCTAACCATTAGAAGCGGGAGAGAGAGGCAGGGAGGCGCTTTTTGGGAAATAATCATTGTATTTTCATTTTCCATTATGCTTAGCCACAGAGCAAAGATCATAAATTGTTTGCCGGCCTCATAAAACCAGGATTTTAAGCCTCTGCCGAACAGATGTGTCGATAATCAAAGCAATACAGCGCAGGTTTGCCTTTCAGCGAATCAGAGGCTGCTGGGACTCATTAATATTCATGAGCTGATGAAGCGGGAAAACTGAGAGCTACTCGACGAATCGAGCTGAAATCGATGGAAATAAAAATCTAAAGAGGTGTGCGTGGGAAGAACAAAACTATACTGTAGCAATGTTTTAATAACATTTTCTCTGTGTTACAGAAACGTTATTTCTGAGCGTTCATTGAAACCTTTTTTAAACTTAAAAGAACACTTTAAGAGAACTTTCCACTTTAACATTTTGCTAACATTATTTCAAAACGCCGTCAGTTTTTCTTATTATTTGTTTTTGCCAACGTTAAGGAAAACGTTGCATTTAGTGATTTTCCGAACATTGCGGGAATGTTACTCGTAAACGTTCTGTGAACGTTCTGAAACAGGAGCAGCGTTAAGAAAAAAACAACTAAACTTTTTCAGAAAAAAATACTTTGGATGATGTAAAAATATTACTGAGATAAAGTTTTGAACATATTAATAAAGACCAGATATAGTAGATAACTGAATAAATGTTTGAAATATTCTGTTACGTACAATTTACATTAAAAACATTTACTTAAATACACATAGAATTTAATTCATTTTATCTTTTTATTTTGATTGTTCTCAGCACACATTTATTGTTATTTTTATTTTTATTTTTATTATTTTTATTTATAGTGTTTTATTTATATTTATTTATTACACATTTTTGTCCTACAACACAATATAAATATATATATTTTTAAAGCCTCATTTATTTATTTGTTATTTTACGGAGATGTAAATATGTTTTTTCATTCATAAAAAATATGTGAATGGGCGGAATATTAATTAATATTAATTATAAATATTAATCAAATCTGTTAAAGTTGTTCGAATGAAGTTCTTAGCAATGAATATTATTAACCAGAGATGAGGTTTGATATATTTTTGGTACAAAATATCTTCATGGATGGTTTTTGTCTCGTCCGGTGTATGGCTGTGTGTTTCTACAGACTCAAGCTGTAATAGAAAGTGTGTTTGTGAAAAAGTGATCAGGAGTGACGTCTGTATTCATCTGAGAACGAGGATCAGATTCATGTGCTT
>NW_025047827.1:107500-112500 GCF_018831695.1 Puntigrus tetrazona
GACTGTTTTTGCTGTATTTGTCATTATGTTGAGCGGAAGACACTTCTCACCCCAACTAATGACCCAGCACAACTAGTCTTTGGGGTGGTGAGCGAGAACTAGTTAAGAGCTGGTTGTGGAGAAGTATAACCACAGACGAGCGCTCTCTCGTTCACGCGGGCCTGACTAACGTCCGTACCGTGAATAAAGCCGGTTTCTCTCTCTTTAAACGGTTTATGTGTTTCTTAAACTTCGGCTCCGAAATCACATTTAGGAGAAAAACTGCGACCCAGAAAGAAAACGACGGAGAGAGAGAGAGAGAGAGAAATGTAAAGGAACGAGGTTTTGTTGCGGAGAGAGAAAACAAAGAGAAAGGACAGAAGAGAAACACAAGCCGTGTGTGAAGAGGCAGATAAACAGAGTCAGACGAGTGTGAAGAGAGACAGAAACATTCATATTCACAGCGACGTTAGAAACATTTCATTTCAACGAGTTTAAAATCCTCACGTATATACTGTGCCGTCTAAACAAGCTGAATTATTATTATTATTTTATTATCCAAATGCAATGTTCGTGTTAAATACAGTACTGTGCATAAAATACTGCATCTAGGGAAAACATATGTGTTTGAGATATTTGTATGAGAAACATACGGAAAGAAAACTTAATAAGTCAAACATTTATTTGCTTCTGAAATTAATAGTTGTGGTTTTTTTAGCATGTTTGGAATTTAATTAATAAATATTAATAAAAAAATTGATTTGCTTCTGAAATTAATAGTTGTGATTTTTTTTTAGCATGTTTGGAATTTAATTAATAAATATTAATAAAAAATGTATTTGCTTCTGAAATTAATAATTGTGGTTTATTTTAGCATGTTTAGGAATTTAATTAATAAATATTAATTAAAAATTGATTTGCTTCTGAAATTAATAGTTGTGTTGGCATTTTATTATTAATATTATAATTATTTTTAATAAAAATTTTACTGGAAAACAGAAACATGTTTTGTTTCTTTTTTCATAATTTTTGGAATTTTTAATTTCAATCAAATGACAAACTAAACACTTTTTGCTTCTGGAGCAAATGTATCCTTTTTAGCATTTTGCGATATTTTTACAGTAAAAATTACTAACTAAAAATAATTACGTTGTTAAGTTGTTTTGGTTTCATGATTTTTTTGTTTTTACTAGAAAAGCATTTAATAAAGGTCGAATTAAAACGAATTTCTGCTTCCTGTAACATTTGTCTAAAACCAGGTTTGACATAAAACAGCTCGAAATAATCCCACAAACAAATAAATGACTTACGCTTTATAAGCAAATAAATACTAATAAGTTAATAAATAATATGCTTGTTTTTTTCTATTATAAAATAAATAAAATACTTATCGTATTTTACCGAAGTACTTTATTTGCACTATATTTGACATAAATAAAACAATAAAAATATACATGACAGAACCAGTCATAAGTGCACGGCTATATTTGTAGAAATAGACTAATAGATTATAATTTTTCTTTTATGCCAAAAGGGTTATCATTAGGTTATTAAGTAAAGATCATGTTTCATGAAGATCATTTGTGACAGGTAACAGTCAGCTGATAAACTCATGACATATTCGTTCGATGTTGAGTCAGATTATGATGATCTGCTTCATCTGAAGCAACACGCTCCACCTGAACACGGGTGTGTGTGATTTGCAATTCTAATGATGCATTGAACAACACAGAGGCCAAACACTCGTGTTAGAGCTGTTCCAAAATCACACACACACACACACACACACACACACACACACACACACACACACACACACACACACACACACACACACACACACACACACACACACACACACACACACACACACACACACACACACACACACACACACACACACACACACTGGCTCAGATAAACACCCGTCTGGCCAAACGCTCGGAGCAAACGCATCCAGAGCCACTAACCTGCTGAAAGCGAGCAGAGAGCTCCACCGACACACGGGTCACGGGTTCGATTCCCTCGGGACACACACTGGACGAACACTCGTGAAAGTTTGAGTGAAAACACCTGCTTGGCCAATAGGGAGAGGTTCGGGGCGGGGCTTAGTGTTCACGAGAGAGAGAGGGGGCAAATATAGATAGAACTATGTTATTGCTGTGAATTAAAAAAGAAACGTATAAGTAATTATAGAAATATATATATATGAAATAATTCAATTGGTTATTGGTTATTTTATTAATAAAAAAATAAACATGAACAACAGGTGAAGCGTTGAAATTAAGTGTAGAATAGGTGAATAATCTATTAATAAATAAATGATTTCATTTTGTCACTGAGATGATTTATATCTGTAGCGACTAGATCTAATACAGAAAAAAAATATGACTGATCAAAGCCATGTAGAAAAGTTACGAAAACTTTAAATAAAATGAGTTAAAATGTTCAAAAGTTGAAAAAAATTATTCAACATGTAAAAAAAGATGCAAATTTTAAATGCTGTTCAATCTAATAATAATCTCTAAACAATAAAAAAACAAGACTGAGACAGAAACAGATCAACACACGAGACGGACGCTGTTTTATTATGTTCATGTCGCCTGTGACTGACAGCTTTTTATGGTCACAGCGTCTGTGTGTGTGTGTGTGTGTCTGCTCTGTGCTTGAATGATCACTCACCGTCTGACAGACAGACAGGGATACAGACAGACAGCTCTCTGCATAATGTTTTGCCACCTGTAGAGCGAGCATAAGATCCCACACACACACACACACACACACACACACACACACACACACACACACACACACACACACACACACACACACACACACACACACACACACACACACACACACACACACACACACACACACACACACACACACACACACACACACACACACACACACACACACACACACACACACACACACACACACACACACACACACACACACACTCACACACACAGACAAACAGCAGCTTCATCCATCTGGATACAGCAGAATGAGAGTGTGAAAGCGGCATTCACCTCATAGTGTGTAATTACTTTGGCAATAGACCACGAGAGTCAGACACACACACACACACACACACACACACACACACACACACACACACACACACGACAGAGCAGGTGTTTAAACAGAGAAATCAAGAGAGGACAACAATGAAGAGCAGAGACACACACTCATCAGACTACATCACCACCAGCTAAAAGAATTTATATATTTTTATACCATATAGTTTCTAACAGTACATCATAAACAAGACAAATTAAGCAAAAAGCCAATAAATAAAGTAATTAATTCAAAGATTTTGATTTACTGTATATAAGCACTGCCATAATAAAAAGTGATGCTCATGATCATAATTGAATCTTTTTATCTCTTTTCTCTTGAACTAGTTTCTCAACATCCTGCTTTTTCATGATTTCTCATGTTTGGTACTTTCTATCATAATTATAACTTTCTGTCAATTAATTTCATAATTACAAACAATAATTTTGACTTTTCATAATTATAACTTTCATTAGATTCTCACATTCGTGACTCTTTATCATAATTATAACTTTTTTGTTCTAATGTTCACCTTTTTTTCATAATCATCTCATAATTTTGACCTTGATGTTTTAGTTATGCATTTTGGTCATATTTTATACTTCTTTAAGATACTTTATCTTATCTTTATACACTTTTTCTGTTTATTTATTTCTGTCATAATTCTGTCTTTTATATCTCATAATTATGAATAAGTATCTAATTAATTTTGATTTTTCATGATCATCTCATGTTTCTCACTTTTTCAAAGCAGCTTTATAACTTTTCTTAATATCCTTCTGTAATATTACATTTCTCATAACGTTTGACGGTTTGTCATAATGATAACCTTTTATTATTATTTAATCATAATCTCATAATTTTAACATTTAACCTCATAATACACATCTCATAATTATGCCCAGCATCTCATGTTTTTTTATCATTATATACTTTTCATCTCATAATTATATACTAATATCTCATAATTTAGATTTTTCATAATGGCGTCTCATTTTTGTTTCTTTTTATGCCATAATTATAACTCATAATTGTAACATTTTATCTCATAATTACGAACTATTATCTCATAATTGAAATGTTATAAAATGTTATAAATGTTATAAATGTTATAAAATGTTATAAAATGTTATAAATGTTATATAAATGTTATAAAATGTTATAAAATGTTATAAAATGTTATAAATGTTATAAAATGTTATAAATGTTTTAAATGTTATAAAATGTTATAAAATGTTATAAATGTTATAAATGTTATAAAATGTTATAAAATGTTATAAATGTTATAAAATGTTATAAATGTTATAAAATGTTATAAATGTTATAAAATGTTATAAAATGTTATAAATGTTATAAAATGTTATAAAATGTTATAAATGTTATAAAATGTTATAAAATGTTATAAAATGTTATAAATGTTATAAATGCTATAAATGTTGATGTTTATAAATGTGATGTTTTTCGTTAACCTTTTTTGTTTTTGTGAACGCTTTATGATTTTCAGTCACAATGATTATTCACCGAGGGGTATTTGATCTCATTATGCTCTTGAATGTTTGTCCTGAAGTGTCTTTTTCAGTGTTACGAATGAAAAGTCTCTCAGGATCACTGAACGGACCTCAAGAGGAGCACAGTGTGTGTGGAGATCCTTCATAGACGCGTGATGGAGAGAGAAATGATGCTCGTAGCTCATATCCGTCCTGAACACATCGATTATTACACAAGAAAACAAACACCATCCTGAGAGAACACGACGCAAGCGGCTTTCATTTCCTTCATAGAATATTTACAGCAGGTTTATCAGAAAGACCTTTATCTGCAGAAAGATTAGATCGATCGATATTATCAAACACACGAGTGTGTGTGTGTGTGAGAGAGTGTGTGTGTGAGTGTGTGTGTGTGTGTGTGTGTGTGAGTGTGTGTTTGAGTGTGTGTTTGAGTGTGTGTGTGAGTGT
>NW_025047827.1:120000-140000 GCF_018831695.1 Puntigrus tetrazona
TAACATTTGGTGAACGCTGATTAAAAAGAGAAACGTTTTTGTAACCTTTAACATCCTAATTATGACAAAACATGACATTTTCGTTTTAGTGTTCTTACGATATTAAATGACATACAAAAGCTTTCCAAACATTAAGAGCCTCCAGAAAAGAAAGCAAACATCGGCTAGAAAATCAGGAGCATTACTGACTTAAACTAATATATTTCATCAAAACACACAGCTGCTTTTGAGCGGTCATCAACAGGCAAAGGGGGTTTTTTTGCACACAGAGGTCAAAGTTAACCGACCAAACCCTGACCACTAACTAACTAACTAACTAACTGTTTCTTATACATCCCTGCAAGTTAAGAAAGCCTGCCGGCGTGTGTGTGTGTGTGTGTGTGTGTGTGTGTGTGTGTGTGTTCTCCTTCCTGTACCCTTCAGTTCATTACACTGAATATAAAGCTCTTCTAATGGAGCTTAAAGAGCGGGATTCATCCATCCATCTCTCTCTCCGTCTATAAAGCCCTGTCTTCATCTCATGCTGTTTTCTCTTTCATCCAGGCTCTTAAACGCTCCCTCTCTCTCCGGCCAAACACGGACACTCTCCTCGCTCATAAATCCATCCCATAAACGGCCAGATCTTACACATTCACGCCAACTGAACCTAAAGAGCTTCTGATTGGTCCTTCAAGATCACGTGACCGTCGGCTGAAGGTCATTCACGGATTCCAGACAAACAAACATATTTTCCAGTTTATGAAACCTTTCGAGTCACAAATAGCCTACTATTAGATCAATAGAAAGCAAGGAATTCTGCTCAAGTGCTTGTGAGTTCCCAGCATGCACTGCAGCTGATGGTTATACTATGTCCTATAAAACTATATTTTATAGCTAGCCTTAAAATTACTCATTCTGACCCAAACACTTATTTAAAGTGACTTGAATGAGAAACTCTTTTTAAAAGTAAAGTAAACTTAGTTTTTCAAGTTTCAAAACCAAGATTCAAGTTTAAACGAGAGATTCATAAGATTAAACTAAACTAAACTTAACTTGCCTTATTTTCTTTAGTTCAGCCAAAGTGCTTGAATTAAATTAAACATGTTTATTATGCATATTTTTACACATCCTACCACTTATTTAAAATCAGGTGGAGTAGTTTGATGCATATATATATATTGTAATAATAATATAATTATATATATATATATATATATATATATATATATATATATATATATTTTTATAATATATTTAATAATAATATATATATATATATATATATATATATATATATATATATATATATAATGTTTTTATATATATATATATATATATATATATATATATATATATATATTTACATATATATTTATTTATTTTTAAATAATAATATATTTAATAATATATATGTTTTTATAATAATATATATGTTTTTATAATAATATATTTAATTATATATATATATATATATATATATATATATATATATATATATATATATATATATATTTTTTTTTTTATTTGTATATATATACATATATAAATTATATTGATGTATACATTTTCTTATTATATTACATCATAATTTTGGTTAAATACATAATTACAAACAAATAATGGTTTATTATCAAAGAATTAATAAAAAAATTCATTAAAGGACTACATAAAGAAATACACTATTAAAATATTTAACATCTCAAAATAAAATGATAAATGTATTGAAAAAACTCTAATAGTTGAAAAAAAACCTCTAAAAGTTGGCTTTAACATTTATTCACTGAATGAAGTGTTTCGTGATGTTGACGGAAACGAAAGGGACGCTAATCGTTGCATTTTTTTCTCAAACTGGATCCCAAATAATCCACCGGATCGCAGGCGCAAACGGGAAACGGAGAAAGCCTGACAGAATTAGGGGTGAAAGGTCAAAGATCAAAGGGCGCAAGTTTGGACGAGAAATAAATCCATTAACTCTGGAAATTGGCTCATAATTCACGTATGACAGCGGAGATCAGAGAATTCCCGCACAAACAAACACGAGCAGATAAAACACTTAACGTCCCATGATTCACTAGAAAGTAGAAGTTGTTTGTGTACTAGTCAGTGTGTGTGTGTGTGTGTGTGTGTGTGAGAGGCAATGTGTTGAGTCTGATAAGCGCCAAACGGTTCTCTCCGGCCTCTGGCTTCACTCCAACCTTTCCATCGGGCCGTCCAACCCCACACACACACACACACACACACACACACACACAATCTCATTTGCCACTTGTCGTCGTGTCGGTCCGTATGTCACAAACAAACAGGAAACAGCCAGAACAGAAGTCAAACACATTCAAGTCCGTTCAGGACTCGCTGCCAAAGCTCCAGTTCCAGCCGGGGCCAGAAAACACCTTAAATCAGAGCCGAAATAACGGATGAGCGTCTCCTCGAATAAAAACCGTACCGTACACCGGCAGTCAGACGTCTCATAAACCTGCTGCTGCGGATTATGAATATTGTCGGCTCTATTGTTGCATTGCTTTTGTTCGTGTTTCGGATAAAAGCATTGACGGGACACTTGGTTTCTAGTGATTACCGTGGGTTTGATTACAGAGACCGTCCCTGCCTTTAATAACAAAGTGTTCAATCTCGTCATTATACACCCCTATCGTCGCGTTCTTCTATTTGATTCTGTTCGCTGCTTTGACACAGTCTGTGCTGTTAAAGTGATCGATCGGCGAGATGCACGAACGTAAATTACATGTTTAATCTGTCAAGTGTTTCTCGGTTTAAGATACCGAACGAACGTAACATTAACAGGATGTACATACATTATGGATACATACGTGTAATGTATATACACAGCGACAGAATTATATAGCAACAGGTTCAATCTAAAAGGTCCGAAAAGCAATGCTCTGATTGGCCAGTTGTTTGGTGCATTGTGATTGGCTGAATATATCAAGCGTCTGATTTAAATGTTCCGCCCCTTATTATACCGTGATGCTGAAACAATAAAACACATCACGAACAAGGCTTTTGTTGCATCCGGTGTATCCGATTATACTCTTTTCACGCATCGCACCTCGCAGAAATAACACCGTGTGTGCATTCGTGATCGTAGAAACGACAAAAAACAAGCTTTACTGCTCAAAACTCACGTCTGAGTAGAGAATAGCAAGGTCTTTTAATAAGAAACATGAAACAGACGCACAAATAAAGTAGTTTCAGTTTCACAGCGTCTCCGGAACATGGCGCCCTCAGCGACGCTACAGACAGAAAAATAGCTCCGCCTCCATTCGGTGTGTCATTTGGGCGGAGTTACGCAAATAAACCCGCTCAAATAAATGCACAAGCAGGGCGTGGACGGTAACTTTTATAAAGAACGTCTTTAGTCTTCATCTAACAGCTTGTAACACTCCAGAAAGAACGGAAAGCTTGATTATGTGACTCCTGGACTTTTCAAGTGTTCTGAACGCTCAGAAATGATGTTATTTGAACATATATGTTACACCAAAACAAAAACAACAAATTGGTGTAAAAATTATCTTTGCCAGGGATCTGTAGTAAAAAATCTGTAAGCATCATTAAATGTGAAATACACATTTTCCTGCGTTGCTTTACAGTAAAAAAACGTAGGTTTAATATTTCCTGTGCATCATCAAATGCAACGGCGTCCAGACTTCAACAAGCATCCGGATATTCTTTTATTCATATCGCTGGACGTCAGAACTAAAGCAGCTCAGATGTGAACAGATTTATCTGTGATTGCGTTTGTGATCAGAGTCGCTGGTTATCAGCTGTGGCTGAAACAATGATAGTCACACGCACGCACACACACACGCACACACACACACACACACACACACACACACACACACACACACACACACACACACACACACACACACACACACACACACACACACACACACACACACACACACACACACACACACACACACACACACACACACACACACACACACACACACACACACACACACACACACACACACACACACACACTCACACACACACACACACACACACACACACACACACAGAGCAAATGCAATCTCCAAAATGTACACCTGTGAATCTAGAAAGCTGTCAAACGGAGTGTGTGTGTTACCTAGCGACCGGGAGAGCGCCCTTCACATTCATAAATTAGGTAAAGCTTTATGCCCCCTCATGAGGGATCGATATTAGTGCACGCTATCTGAGGCCAAAACCCCACGTGCAACTCAAAGTGAACGTCCTTTTCATTCTGAGCCACCGTCAAAGTGAGCGTGAGGTCAGACGCGAGCGTAGCTGATGATAATAGTAGCTGTTTAATGTTCAATCAAAACCTAAAATGAGTAACAGTAATATTCAGTGATGCATACTCCACTTTCTCATCAAATTTCGCCGTTTTGATAATACAGGCATTACGTGATTAACTGAACGTGAGAAGACAACATTTTGCCGATTCAGATTTTTATTTACATATGCATTAAGCAGTAACTTTAACTAATTAATCAACATTCGTCAAATACAATTAATAATTTTTTTTTAACATGTTACACAGAATTGATTGATTTTTATTAGCAATTAATCGCAATTAATAGCATATTAATAATGCGTAATATATGTGTGCTGTGTATATTTATTATTTATATATAAATACACACGCATTTCTATATTCACATTTATATCATTCTAAATAGATATATAAACATAATATTTTTTTTCTTAATTAAGTAAAGTGATTTTATGTCCACAGAAAGCATAAAGTAAAACGTCATTTCATTAATTATTCAAATATATTTTTTGGAGAATAAAATGTCGTTGAAATAATGTAAAAATTCAAACAACGTGCTTATTCTAACTTGAACATATTAAAATATATAACAGAATAAGTGAGTAAAAAATCTGAGAAATGGGTGAAAGATAGGCAAAAAAAAAATGAAAATGAAAATTACAACTAATCAGCACGTGGGTGAACATAATTCACTTTTTAATGTGTCATAAATAGAAACAATTGGAATTAATTGAAACAGAAAATTTTAAAAACTATTTTACAATTTTAAGCAGTAAGCAGTATATATATATATATATATATATATATATATATATATATATATATATATATATATATATATATATATATTTTTTTTTTATTAAATGAGAATAATGTAATTAATAAAAGCCAATTAATATTCGTGGGAAAAAAATTCTACATTTTTGACCCATTATGCATATTTTAGATTTTTAGATGAAATTGTAGACATACTAGTCATTTTATTAGACATAGAAAGTGAATGCGGGGATATAAAAAAAATCCCATTCTCAAGCTTGCCTCGAATCCATTAGTTCTTCAATTCTTTGAAATGAAAAGAGCGTTGCAACCCAAAAAAAAGTCCTCAATGGCTCCAGCCTCGTCAGACACAACTGACACGGTGCTTTTATCAAACACAACATTAAATATAAGAGAAAACCGTGCGCATGTTTAATGTGCAAACTGTGATCAGCGCTCATTTTGTGGGCGTCTTTTGTGGCGGTACCTGATCAGAAACGCTCATTCATCGAAAGGAGCACTAAAACGACACAGAAAGCACACGCCAATAAACCGTAATTAGTCCCAAATCCACGCGAGCACATCAGCGCTAATGCATCCCGGACCACGATGAAGGAACGCCTTCTCACAGAAACATTTACATGCATGCATTCATCAGACGCTTTTATCCTTGCATTGGATTCAAGGTTGATCGGTTCGCGCCTTCCCCGAGATTTAAACCCATGACCCCGCTGTTGCCGGCGGCAGCTACACCGTTGAGACGACACGCCTCGGTTCAGTCCGGGCCAAACACATTATCCAGAGCAAGAAAAACTCAATGACTTGTGACGAGTGTCTGGCTGTTTTCACACGCGGCTCGTTTCAGAAGTCGGCGGTGAACTTCACTTCACTTCACTGCAGAAACTAAAAACATTTAATAAAGAGGAGCTCGGAAGAAACGTCGGAAAACTCGTCGATTGCTATTCGCAACTTATTGGGACTTCATTTGAAGTTTGCACCAAAGATAAAGTAGCTATCAAACAGTTGATGGACATTAACTGCATCCAAAATAAAAGTTTGTGTTTATGTGAGTGTACTTATATATACACACTGTAATATCCATAAAATATAAAGTGAAAAACTGCCAGATGTGGTTGCCTGGAATTATATGGTACGGTTTTTACAGTTAGTTACATTTACAGTTAAATACCGTAATTTCATTAACCGATGTAATGTTAATACACCAACCTATTAAGGGGATGAAATCTGTTTTCGTACCTTTACGCTGATAAACAAACCCCGGTGGAGATGAGAAAGTGATGTGAAGAACCGAGCTTTTAAACGGTAACATGTATAAACAGCGTCACGCTGAGACTCATTAAACGGAAATGTGCAATAAACACAAATTTAACAACACTCGATGTAACTCTAATTAACATAACTGAGAAGAAAAACGTACAATTCTAACTTTATTTTAAATGCAATGCAAGGAATTAGGGGAACGTCAATTTAGATTTATTTCCCTGTAAATATTACAGCAATTTACTGTTAACCATTTAACAGGCTTTTACTGTAGCACTTACAGTTTTTTTGGGGTTAAAATCACAGATTTTTTTACCATATATATATATATATATATATATATATATATATATATATATACATATACATATATAAGGGGAAAATATATTTTTAAAATATTTATATATAAAATAAACTTATATACATGTAAAAAAATTCTAAATATATACTGTTTATTTATATATACATATATATATAATATTATATATATATATATATATATATATATATATATATATAATATTATATATATATATATATATATATATATAATATATATATATATATATATATATATATATATATATATATATATATATATATATATAATATTTCAACACAGTACACATATATTTTTAAAAAAAAAAAACTTTCATTATTAATCACTAATAATCGTTTGTCAGCACCAGATTATTTTATATAAAATAAATACTTTATAAAATATGCTGCACTTTGAATTGCTGTAACACCAAAGCCTTACGTCTCACCAAGTTATGTTTCAAATTTGAAGTTGATATCTAAAAACCGTGGTTCCTGAAAGGTTCTGTTCGGCCCTGACACCAAAACCAACCCTTCTTTGATGCAGTTTTTCGTCCCAAATCAGTCGTTTTGTTTCACCGTATCACTTCTATTTAAAAATAGCCACTTATTATGGACTCTTGACTGTCACACGTGTTTAGTCAAGAATATCAGAGGAATGTAATTTTAGTATTTTAGGAGACACATAAAAATTAATGTTGGGAAATTAAATTTATATTAAATAAAGCGGTGCTCTCCAGCGTTCAAATACATTTCCCATGAGCAAACGGTGATCAAAAACTCAAGAAATGAAGAGATATCTTTTTTAGAGATTATGCGCAGATGTTCCTGCAGTGAGTTTACGATCCTGAGCGAGAGACAGCATGTTAATGAGGGAGAGAGAGAGAGAGAGAGAGAGAGAGAGAGAGAGAGAGAGAGAGAGAGAGAGAGAGAGAGAGAGAGAGAGAGAGAGAGAGAGAGAGAGAGAGAGAGAGAGAGAGAGAGAGAGAGAGAGAGAGAGAGAGAGAGAGAGAGAGAGAGAGAGAGAGAGAGAGAGAGAGAGAGAGAGAGAGAGAGAGAGAGAGAGAGAGAGAGAGAGAGAGAGAGAGAGAGAGAGAGAGAGAGAGAGAGAGAGAGAGAGAGAGAGAGAGAGAGAGAGAGAGAGAGAGAGAGAGAGAGAGAGAGAGAGAGAGAGAGAGAGAGAGAGAGAGAGAGAGAGAGAGAGAGAGAGAGAGAGAGAGAGAGAGAGAGAGAGAGAGAGAGAGAGAGAGAGAGAGAGAGAGAGAGAGAGAGAGAGAGAGAGAGACAGAGAGAGAGACAGAGAGAGAGAGAGAGAGAGAGAGAGAGAGAGAGAGAGAGAGAGAGAGAGAGAGAGAGAGAGAGAGAGAGAGAGAGAGAGAGAGAGAGAGAGAGAGAGAGAGAGAGAGAGAGAGAGAGAGAGAGAGAGAGAGAGAGAGAGAGAGAGAGAGAGAGAGAGACAGAGAGAGAGAGAGAGAGAGAGAGAGAGAGAGAGAGAGAGAGAGAGAGAGAGAGAGAGAGAGAGAGAGAGAGAGAGAGAGAGAGAGAGAGAGAGAGAGAGAGAGAGAGAGAGAGAGAGAGAGAGAGAGAGAGACAGAGAGAGAGAGAGAGAGAGAGAGAGAGAGAGAGAGAGAGAGAGAGAGAGAGAGAGAGAGAGAGAGAGAGACAGAGAGAGAGAGAGACAGAGAGAGAGAGAGAGAGAGAGAGAGAGAGAGAGACAGAGAGAGAGAGAGAGAGAGAGAGAGAGAGAGAGAGAGAGAGAGAGAGAGAGAGAGAGAGAGAGAGAGAGAGAGAGAGAGAGAGAGAGAGAGAGAGAGAGAGAGAGAGAGAGAGAGAGAGAGAGAGAGAGAGAGAGAGAGAGAGAGAGAGAGAGAGAGAGAGAGAGAGAGAGAGAGAGAGAGAGAGAGAGAGAGAGAGACAGAGAGAGACAGAGAGAGAGAGAGAGAGAGAGAGAGAGAGAGACAGAGAGAGAGACAGAGAGAGAGAGAGAGAGAGAGAGAGAGAGAGAGAGAGAGAGAGAGAGAGAGAGAGAGAGAGAGAGAGAGAGAGAGAGAGAGAGAGAGAGAGAGAGAGAGAGAGAGAGAGAGAGAGAGAGAGAGAGAGAGAGAGAGAGAGAGAGAGAGAGAGAGAGAGAGAGAGAGAGAGAGAGAGAGAGAGAGAGAGAGAGAGAGAGAGAGAGAGAGAGAGAGAGAGAGAGACAGAGAGAGAGAGAGAGAGAGAGAGAGAGAGAGAGAGAGAGAGAGAGAGAGAGAGACAGAGAGAGAGAGAGAGAGAGAGACAGAGAGACAGAGAGAGAGAGAGAGAGAGAGAGAGAGAGAGAGAGAGAGAGAGAGAGAGAGAGAGAGAGAGAGAGAGAGAGAGAGAGAGAGAGAGAGAGAGAGAGAGAGAGAGAGAGAGAGAGAGAGAGAGAGAGAGAGAGAGACAGAGAGAGAGAGAGAGAGAGAGAGAGAGAGAGAGAGAGAGAGAGAGAGAGAGAGACAGAGAGAGAGAGAGAGAGAGAGAGAGAGAGAGAGAGAGAGAGAGAGAGAGAGAGAGAGAGAGAGACAGAGAGAGAGAGAGAGAGAGAGAGAGAGAGAGAGAGAGAGAGAGAGAGAGAGAGAGAGAGAGAGAGAGAGAGAGAGAGAGAGAGAGAGAGAGAGAGAGAGAGAGAGAGAGACAGAGAGAGAGAGAGAGAGAGAGAGAGAGAGAGAGAGAGAGAGAGAGAGAGAGAGAGAGAGAGAGAGAGAGAGAGAGAGAGAGAGAGAGAGAGAGAGAGAGAGAGAGAGAGAGAGAGAGAGAGAGAGAGAGAGAGAGAGAGAGAGAGAGAGAGAGAGAGAGAGAGAGAGAGAGAGAGAGAGAGAGAGAGAGAGAGAGAGAGAGAGAGAGAGAGAGAGAGAGAGAGACAGAGAGAGAGAGAGAGAGAGAGAGAGAGAGAGAGAGAGAGAGAGAGAGAGAGAGAGAGAGAGAGAGAGAGAGAGAGAGAGAGAGAGAGAGAGAGAGAGAGAGAGAGAGAGAGAGAGAGAGAGAGAGAGAGAGAGAGAGAGAGAGAGAGAGAGAGAGAGAGAGAGACAGAGAGAGAGAGAGAGAGAGAGAGAGAGAGAGAGAGAGAGAGAGAGAGAGAGAGAGAGAGAGAGAGAGAGAGAGAGAGAGAGAGAGAGAGAGAGAGAGAGAGAGAGACAGAGAGAGAGAGAGAGAGAGAGAGAGAGAGAGAGAGAGAGAGAGAGAGAGAGAGAGAGACAGAGAGAGAGAGAGAGAGAGAGAGAGAGAGAGAGAGAGAGAGAGAGAGAGAGAGAGAGAGAGAGAGAGAGAGAGAGAGAGAGAGAGAGAGAGAGAGAGAGAGAGAGAGAGAGAGAGAGACAGAGAGAGAGACAGAGAGACAGAGAGAGAGAGAGAGAGACAGAGAGAGAGAGAGAGAGAGAGAGAGAGAGAGAGAGAGAGAGAGAGAGAGAGAGAGAGAGAGAGAGAGAGAGAGAGAGAGAGAGAGAGAGAGAGAGAGAGAGAGAGAGAGAGAGAGACAGAGAGAGAGAGAGAGAGAGAGAGAGAGAGAGAGAGAGAGAGAGAGAGAGAGAGAGAGAGAGAGAGAGAGAGAGAGAGAGAGAGAGAGAGAGAGAGAGAGAGAGAGAGAGAGAGAGAGAGAGAGAGAGAGAGAGAGAGAGAGAGACAGAGAGAGAGAGAGAGAGAGAGAGAGAGAGAGAGAGAGAGAGAGAGAGAGAGAGAGAGACAGAGAGAGATGGTGGAGGTGTCTTAATGTCTCCTTCTTATGGTTCTTGTATAAATCCATCAGCAGAGAAACGTGAGCTGCACGGCAACTTTATTTAACTGCTTTGGGTTGGTTTAGTCCACATGTGCTCGCAATAAGGGTTTTGTAACACACACCTTTGTTTTGCTCTTTTCACTAGATTCAGATCAAACCGGACACACACACACACACACACACACACACACACACACACACACACACACACACACACACACACTGTATTTTAATTTCTCATTTAAAGCAGGGTAAATGAATCTCTCTCGCCCGTCTCTCTGCTCTGTTGAGTTTTATATGACAGTGCCATTTTCTGCTCGGCCTGGAGAACAAACAGAAAGTCATAAAAGTGTCAGCAGTCATCCATCAGTCCTGACGGCACGGCTCTCAACTCTACACCGCACGCTCTATTCTACTCTATTAAACTCTACACCGACTCACTCTAATATTTCCTGCCCGCCTTCGTCCTGGAAAGCCACATGCACCGGCGCTGCAGAAGTCTCTCACGCTCTTATTTGACAAAAACGGCATTAAAAAATCTGAAATATTATTATTAAAAATAGCTGTTTTCTATGCTAATATACACTACAATCTAATTTAGTGTTGTGATTTTTTGCATCGTGACAAATCTTTCTGATACGCCGCTGAAGAAACATCAAAAAAGTTCATGCATTTAATTTTATTTGCAGGATGCACCGACGAATACGAAACAGGAAGCTTTTGTGACGTTACAAATGTAACTTTTGATAAAAACGGAGAACATTTCTGCTTCACGAAAGAGAATTAAGAAAGAGATGGTCGACTGAGCGCTTCTTTGTGGAGCCAGGAACGGTTCTTCTGTGGCATCGCCGTAAAGAACGTTTTGAAGCACCTTCCTTTTGAGAGTTCAGACGTATACAGAGAACAGAACGAGCAGATTCCTGAAATATTACTCATGATTAATGGATTTCTGGCACGGAAGAACCCGCTGCTCATAATTGCGCCTGATGTAAGCTTGAGATGTTTATTCGTGTCAGATGAAGTACGTTTGTCTAGAACGGCGATTCACGTTGAATGCTAAAGTATGTTTGCGCGGGAAACCATAAATTGCCCCGGAATACTCTGCCCTGATCAAAGGAGGAAATAAACACATGCTGCGTCTGAGACGAGGAACGCTGGATCCTGTCAGATGATACTCACCTCGTCTGTTCATCACGTGTGTGTGTGTGTGTGTGTGTGTGTGCTCGCACACAGCAGATCTAGATTTCTGACTGATTCACCTCCTAAAACACAGAAAAAAAGGTCTGTTAATACAGCATGCCAACAACGGCATACAAAACAACCCCAAAACGGCGGGAAATAATGATGCTACGCACACGAGGTCAAATGCACTAAATCCATTTATCGTGTTTTAAAGGCACTTGACGTCAAGGTTTGCGTGTCCATTTAACTGAAGTGCGGTTCAAACTGTTTAAAAGAAAGTAAATCAAGGCACAAACCCCATCATAATGCACAATGTTTTCATCTAACAGGCATTTCGAGCTGAATCTCGTCACATTCATGGAGTAGAGACTAGCTAGCGGTCAAACTCACCTCAGTGTGTCCTTAGGTTTGTATTGGAATTAAAGTTTTATTTGTAAAACATCACACTTTTCAGTTAATATCATAAAACTAGCGAGCTGGCTGAGTCGGTATTAACGCCGAGAGCGTCGCGCAAACATGACCGAAAAGAGGAAGGCGAACCGATTCAATTGAGCGAGTCATTTACGCCGGCAGCGCTGCGATTCGTTCGTTTTCAAGCGATTCACCAGCGAAAAAACTGTTTAAAAGAGCCGTTCATTTTCTGATTTCGGCATCGCTTGTAACGATGCATAAATCAGATTTAGTGATGGGCTGAAACGGAGCTTTTCGAAAGTGAATCATAGCTAAAATCAGTTTTTGATTCTCGAATCATTCCGATAAAAACTACGGAACCCGGATCGCGAATCGTCCCTTACGAAAATCAATCACGGTTTCATTATAGTAAAAGCGTAGTAAGGTATTTTTTAACGACGCACTCATCGCGGACGTGTTTGTGAATCATTTGATTCGGTCTGGGACTTCGGATCACCGACGATGAATCACAAATAATTCGATTCAGATCAGGGCCTACGCTGCCTACGTCACTTCCTGCGGTTTATAAAAACGAACTTAAAATAAAAATTATTTTAAGCTCTGTTTTCATGTCGATATACAGCACACGTTTACATTAAATATTAAGTCATCATGCAAAAGTTAAAACAATGTTTAATGAATTTAGATATATGTAGTGGATTGGTTTATGAGAGAAAAACTTTAGCGTGAGCTATGATCAGTGATGTTCTTACTTGGAAATGATGGCGGACACTACTGGATTGAATAAGACTAATGATAATAGCTTACTGTACAACTGCAGCTGTTCAAAGCATCTCTAAAACATTATGAAATGTACCGCTGTTTGAAGGACAGGCTAGGCTACAGCTCGAAGGAAATGCTAACAGGCTACACGTTTTCTTTTCTAGTGACTATTTGCTAGTGACAATTTTTGACTGCAATAAGTATGAGCCT
Organism: Puntigrus tetrazona; assembly: GCF_018831695.1. Classification (NCBI taxonomy): domain Eukaryota; kingdom Metazoa; phylum Chordata; class Actinopteri; order Cypriniformes; family Cyprinidae; genus Puntigrus; species Puntigrus tetrazona. The sequence continues at coordinate 132,912 of NW_025047827.1, forward strand.
ATCTGTTTCCACCAAAATAACGAAAACGTGTTCACCTTATCAGCAAAAAACTGCATAAATGTAGTTTGATTTGAGTTGCTAATCTTTTGAGTGTACTCTTTTAGTATGAGTTTTGAGTAGAGGAGAGTTTTATAAACTGGGCCCCAGAACCGGTGTTCGTGAATCTCTGCTTCAGATTCACAAATCATTTGATTCAATGTCTGACATATTATAATCTACTCCATAAGCTTTCATTAAATTTATAAACTCATTAATCTGTCATTTAATCTCTTCATATGTATAGTTCTTGTTATGATTTTCAAGGGTGTAGATTTTAGTAGAGGTGGTCTGACATGATCCCACCAATATCAGACACTATTTGTAAATGTCTGTTGTCGCTAAACGTGTCTTGCCAAATGACATTCAATTCAGTTTTAATTTTAAGTTTTACTAATTTCGTGTTATATATTAATTTCGTTTTCTTATAGTATGATTAAGACATTTGATTGTTGAGTAATATTTTGAATTACTTTATATATATATATATATATATATATTCTGCTTTGATGTAAATTTTAGTTGTAATTTTTACTAGCTTCTGTGCATTTGAATCATGTAAAATATAATTTTTATTAATTTTATTAATTTTGTTTTACTTATTATTTTAGTATGTTTTGTTATTAGTTATATATATATATATATATATATATATATATATATATATATATATATATATATATATATATATATATATATTATTAATAAAATCGTTTTAGTTTTAATTAATCATAAAAACTTGCTTAAAGTTATACTAAAACAAAAACAAGACATGTTGCTTTGGCAACTACCTGAAATAAGTAAAAAAAAAAACACACACACACACATATATATATATATATATATATATATATATATATATATATTTTTTTTTTTTTTTTTTTTTTTTTTTTTTTTTTTTTTTCAGTCAATGCTTATTTAATTTCAAGTAAAGAAAATATTTTTAATGGTTTTAGATTAGAACATATCTATCAGCAGAACGCAGCAGATGAACGTGCAGCTGAAGCGGTATTTAACGCAGGGCGTCTATTCGAGGAAACATCTGTATGAAGAATAAACCTGCATCTGCTCGGACAGACAGCAGCTCAGCGGTCGGTGTTCAGAGACTCATCTCTCTGACTGCAGGGTTTCTCGTCTCTCAGCAGACTCGATGACACACACCGCAATCGATCGATATCTGCTCTGATCACCTACAGGTGCACAACGCGAGCAGATGCCGTGCCTTCGTTTTTTTTCAATTGCCTGCGTTTTCAAAACGTTGGCTCTTTTTTCATATCCAAATATCACAAACACACCTCGAAAAGAAAACATTTGCAAACACAGAATGCTTTCTCGTCACACAGTTTCTGCCAAACCGTGCACTAATTCTCTGCCTCTTTCGGTTTCGTCGAGCACTGTTTGCAAAATTCATATTATGACAAAGGCGCGTGCACATGTTTGTGATGGTGATGTTTTTGGGCAGTTCCTGGGTGTGTGTGTGTGTGTGTGTACAGTTTTGAGGGGAAACCTGTGTAAGCTGCTGAAAGTTCCTGTTAGACTTTACATAGAGAACTGTGTTTTGCAAAAAGTGTTTTGTCAGAGTCAAAGGCTGAAGATCAGTGTATGGTTTTGCGGACTTCGGTGTGTGTGTGTGTGTGTGTGTGTGTGTGTGCTTCTGGCGTTTAAGTGCAGGTTTCAAAAACAGCATGACAAGAAACGATTTTGTGAGTAAGCAGCTGAAAAAAATAAATAAAACGGAGCATTAGATGCAGACGTCAGGTTCAAATGCTTTATTTTTGCTTTAAATGTCACTTCTTGACCCGAGCTGTTCTGCGGAATAACCTGCACTTGTGTATTGTTCACAACGGGAATATGTATTTAAATCGATTTGATGTTTATTTCGAGTCTAATTTGCATCATAATCTTAAGTGAAAAAATAACTTTGAATTGAAAGACGCATGTGGCGCGCGCGTGCGTGTGTGTGTGCGCGCGCGTGTGTGTGTTTCTGCAGTGTGTGTGTGTGTGTGTGTGTGTTTACAGCAGCAGGAGCTGAACGGCACAAATGAACACGACTTCTTTCCACCTGACGGGTTTTCCGCACTTATTCACGCCTCTCTCACAATGTGCTAATTACCCACAACACCGGCAAACAAACAAACAGAAACAATTAAGATGTTCATTCTGCCTCTCCTTGCTTCTCTTTCTGTTTTTAACGCAGCGGTTCTTTCGCTCGGCTCTGTTATGGAGCAGAAGTTATAATTTAGTGTCGAGCTGTTCCCACGGCGATGAGAACTGGGCGCGCTCACCTGAGAAAAACAATCCTATCAGAGAGCGACAGTAATTACGGAGAGAGAGAGAGAGAGAGAGAGAGAGAGAGAGAGAGAGAGAGAGAGAGAGAGAGAGAGAGAGAGAGAGAGAGAGAGAGAGAGAGAGACAGAGAGAGAGAGAGAGAGAGAGAGAGAGAGAGAGAGAGAGAGAGAGAGAGAAATATGAGGGGGGCTGAAAAAGACTTCAGTGCGTTACCCACACAAAGAGAGAAAATAGAACGAGAGAACAGAGAGAAAAGACACAAATAAGAGACAGAGAGCAGCAGAAAGAGAAACAGGGTTTCTGGTCTCTGAATAATTGGTCATGTTTAGGATAGATAGATATAATGACAGAGTGGTAGAAAGACAGATGGAATGATAGAACGACAGTGTGATACAAATACAGGAGGAATGATAGAACAACAGATAGAATGATAGAACCACAGACAGAATGATAGACGGAATGATAGAACGACAGATAGAATGATAGAATGACAGAATGATAGAACGATAGACAGAATGATTGAATGACAGAGTGATAGAAGTACAGAAGGAATGATAGAACCACAGACAGAGTGATAGAACAACAGAGTTATAGAATGATACACAGAATGAAAGAACGACAGAATGATACACAGAATGAAAGAACAACAGACAGAATGATAGAACGACAGACAGAATGATAGAATGATGCACAGAATGATAGAACGACAGACAGAATGATAGAACGACAGACAGAATGATAGAACGACAGACAGAATGATAGAACGACAGACAGAATGATAGAATGGCCCTCTTGATGATGATGATGTCTCTTCATCCACTGCTCAGTATGATCTAACAGAGAGATACAAGCAGGTCATGTGATACGATCTAACCCCGCCTTTAAATACCAGGAACATGTGATGTAGTTTGTAGTTTGTAGTTTGTAGTTTGTAGTTCATCTGGCGGCGTGTGATCTTCAGTCGTCGGTGGACTCGTATGATATCTAGCGTTTTTTAACATTACCTACCGTACAACACCAGACCAGCACACACACACACACACACACACACACAGATAGAGACTGATATTAACTTGCTTTTAAACTTTAAGTCACACTAATGCCTGAATACGTGAGTTTGACCTCCAGGAAAACAGCTGAAGATGAAGGTCTTTCATTTTAAGAGCAGCGTGTGAAATCTTATCAGACCTGAGACACAGAAGAGGAGAGCTGGGCTTATCTCCGCCAGAACATTAGTGGAGAGAGAGAAAAGAGAGAGAAAGAAAGGAGAAACGAGGCGGAGGAGAACACTGTGATAATGGGTCCGAAGAAAAAAACACAGCCAGAACTTTTGTTGTTTCTTCACAGGTAATTACAGAAGATTACTGCAGCTCATTATGTTATGACCACTGACACACTCTTACAGCTCTGCGTGTGTGTGTGTGTGTGTGTGTGAGCAAGAGAGAGAGAAAAAGACACACTGTGATGAACGCACAAGAACGATTTTAATAAAATAATATAGTTTCACATATGTGTGTGCAGTGTATATAAAGTAGAAAAATATATTTAAATATATATATACATATATATATATATATATATATATATATATATATATATATATATATATATATATATATTTAATATATATTTATATTTATATTATATACATCTATATATATATATTTTATTATTATTATTATTATTTTATATAAATATGGAAATTTGTTGGCTATCGTGAAATATTTAATTACAATAATACAAATGTTAATATTTATAATATATTTTATCCATTGTAATTCATTGCAATAATATGCTGTTATGCAATATACATATGCATGTTCTCAGACACACACACACACACACACACACACACATAACAGTATTATAGTATTCATGTATATATACACACAGACAGGGTCATATGCAGGTTTTTATGAATCCAGAGGTCCAGAAATGTAGGTTCATGGGGTTCAAGGCATGCTCTCTCCTTGAAAAAGTACAGTTTCCTGACCTGCGTGCATTTTAAGATGTTTTAAGGATCATAAATTGGATAATTAAACGTTTTTAAAACCATTTTAGGGCAGTCGCCTAGTCGCATGAATTATTTTTCAAGAGAACATTGTCAAACTGGAAATAGAGAAGATCATGTTTTTTCATGTTTATGAATTTATTAAACGCACGTTATAATTATCCTGGTAGCCTTCCGTAAAATCAACTGTCTGAAAGGATTAAAAATGAATATCGTATTTTTATATTTTTAATTCACTCTGACAGAAATTAATTATTTTTCCAAATACGTTTAAACTGATTTTTTTTTACATTTCATGGGCATTTTTGCTTCTAGAGAGCCGTTCCCATTATCTTTGAGTCAAATTCCCACATTTAATCAGTGAATAATGTTTTGATATTTTAAACGCGAAACGTTAAGTACATTTTGAAGTGATTTAAAACGTGATAAAAATGAACCGAAACGAATCATTTTCCCTTTAGAGACACAATGGACTGATTTTGTCGGAGAACTATATCAAATGGTGTCTAAAAGGTACGTATTTTAGCGTTAACTAATGTATTATTTGCATCACAGTTTGGGTTTGTCACCATCAATAAGCAATGAATGATTGCATTTGTGTGAACTAAAGTGTACAATAATTAATAACTCCTGTAACGCATCAAGTGATGTTAACGAGCGCTGCCTTACTGTAAAGTGTTGCTGAAATAGTAATGTATCTGTGTATCTGTCACACAGCGGCTTGAAAAACAGTTTGGACACTTAAAAGTCTGTAAAATGTCACTGCATTCGATTGAAAATATCAGCTCTAGTGTGGTTTCCTTGAAGGAGAGCGGCACAAACGCTTGGAACAGCAGTGTGTTTGACAGAATGAACTCCTGCGAGGAACCCAACACCTGTGTGTGTGTGTGTGTGTGTGTGTGTGTGTGTGTGTGTGTGTTTCGCAGCAAATGGCATCACAGCGCTACGATGGGTCCCCCGGCGCCAGCAGCGCCATGACAACCGCTTCCATCGCTATGGCGATAAAGATGCCCTGACCCAAAGGGCCGCTGCTGCAGGAGTGGATGTGATGTCAGCGCATTCGATCATCTCTGTTCATGGACGCCGTCCAAATAAGCACTCGACCTCATTTAACTCAGGTAAGAGTCCTTCAGCTAACGGGTTTATCTCCTCCACCGCTCCCTCACGTTCAGGCAGAGGCCTGCTGTTTCATACTTCAGTCCAGTTTCTCACATTCAGACGTCTCCAATGAACAAGCCATCAGGTTAATGAACACTACTTCAACAATCTGAAATCAATTAAAATAGAAAAAGGGTAAGACATTTTATTTTAGCCAGTAATCAAAGCAAAACAGGCACATAAAATTACTAAAATTAAAATAAAATAAAATAATTCTTTATTTATAAATACTTTTTAGTACACTCATGACATTTTTATTATAAAAAGTCGATTTTTATTTTTTTCAATTTCACTATAATTAAAAAAGTGATATATTCATACATAAGTGCCATTTGTTTATTTTTATACCTATTTTTTGGGGGGAAAATATACTGCAGCACATTTTTACAGCAAAACATTTCCTACGGAATCAATTAAAAATAGTAAAATTTCACAAGTTAAACGGGAAAAACATGCACAGGTGCATTTAAAAAAAACATCTTTGGAGTGAAATGTAACCAAAAAATTGTTTGTGAGAATTTACACAAATAATAAAAAGTATATATGTAATGCGTCCACGTAAAACTAAAGAAAAAACAAAAATGTGCCAAATTAATAGAACTAGATTTGATCCAAATAATAAAAAAAATTATAATAATAATCAACAACAGCCAGTAAGCAAACATAATTTTTTTATTCGATTATTATACAATTTCATTTTTTATATACTTAAATTTTGCAGTGCTTAAAAATGATTGCATATTAAAAACGATACAAACACAGAATGGAGTGTGATTTTGTCCACGCATTCGGAGGTATAATGACGTACGGTTTGTTAGTCGTGTGTGTTTTTGTTCAGTTTTGTAACAAAAAAGGCACATGTCACACACACACACACACACACACACACACACACACACACACACACACACACAAAGCACTTTGGTTTGGAGTGAATAAAACTAAAACACAGTAGTACCGCTGAAATCGAGATCCATATTGGCCGTAAAAAAACAAACATTATTATTATTATTATTATTGCATCAAGTAAACAAATCTTTCTCCTTTGCTGTGGAAATGCAAAATACTTCTGGAGTGGCTAAAAACATCATAAAACATTACAGTCGGGGAAAACATTCAGGTGCAGCGTCGGAATTCCAGGAAACTCCACTCGTTACATTGTGACCGAGAAAAGAAGAGAATAAAGGAGAGACGGAAGTAGTGGAACAGAACGAGTGGAACAGCTGAACGTTTTCTCACGATCCGTAACGTCTTCTCTCTTCCGAAGTAAACATGTGAAGTGCTCAGAGAAAGTGAAAAACAATCTTTTTTTTTTTTAAAGTTTAAATTCCTCTTTTAGGAACTTAAGGTACAGGTGACGAGGAAAGGTCAGAGGTCAGTGGTAATGACCGGCGTGACCCCGTGGATCAGGAGCGTCGGACCCAGGTTACGTGTGAGCAGCTCTAGCTGATTCAGGTAGTCATGGTAACGACTGGTGTCGGCGGGGGGGCGGGGCAAATACAGGAAGCGGATGGCGGGTGGGCGGAGCGTCTGGTCCAGGATGAGTTTGTTAACCGCTTGTAAATATTCATCCGACACTCGTGAGGTGTTGCTAG
>NW_025047827.1:145000-155000 GCF_018831695.1 Puntigrus tetrazona
CTCAACCAACAGCACTACAAATGCTGACAGGCCACAGCATGTCAGGTAAATGCTATGCAAGGCTGTACCCTTCCCAACACCCCCGAGCAAATTCGCTGACCTTGGTTCCCACAGGGACCAACGGTGAGTACATTGCTCAAAACACTGAAAGAAACTGGCTCAATGTGAAGCTTGTAATACCGCGCAAAGGTATTTGGTGTCACCCAGCCCGCAGCTTTGCAAATGTCTGTCAGAGAGGCGCCGTGCTCCAACGCATGGGACAAAGCCACACTGCGAGTGGAGTGGGCCCTCACACCCAGGGGGCACGGCTCGCCTTGGGAATGGTACGCTCAGGCGATTGCATCCACTATCCATTGGGCCAATATCTGCTTGGATACAGCTTTCCTTTCTGCTACCACCGTAAACAGACAAAGAGCTGCTCAGAACTCCTTAAGCTCTGGGTGGGGTCCACGTATATGCGCAAGGCCCTTATAGGGTACAGCAACGTCAAGGCTGGGTCTGCCTCCTCCAGGGGCAGTGCTTGCTGGTTCACCACTTCATCGCGGAAAGGTGTGGTGGGAACCTTCGTCACGTATCCAGGCCGGGGTCTCAAGACGATGTGAGAGTAGGCCAGCCTAGGCACTCTTCGCTTACCAAAAACGCCTGGAGGTCCCAGACCCTCTTAATGGAAGTGAGTGCTGTCAGGAGCACTGCCAGACAGGAACTTAAGCTCAATTGACTCAAGTGGCTCAATGGGATTCCCATGAAGACCAGCCAGGACAACAGAGCCCCTAGTGCCAGGAGGGCACTAGTGGCGACCTAGAAGGATTTCAGGAACCTTACGATGAGATTGTGCTTTCCCAAAGGCCTGCATTCTGATGTGCTGTGATAGCAACCACATATACTTTGAGAATGGAGGGTGACAGCTTTACTGCAGTCGAGCATCTTTGGAGGTTCCACAGGTCAGGACGTGGGTGCCTTACCCCTGAGAGAGGAGGTCCTTCCTCAGATATATTCACCAGGGGAGGGCTGTCACGAGGAGCGTGAGTTTCGAAAACCAGGTCCGGGTGGGCTAGTATGGAGCAACCAGCAGGACCTGTTTCTCGTCCTCCCTGACCTTGCAGAGTGCCTGCAGGAGAAGGCTCACTGGGGGAAGGCATATTTGTGTCAGTGCATCCGAGCTGAGGGGCTCCTCAGTCAGGGAATACAACGGCTGGTAGTGGGAGGACAAGAAACAAGCGAACAGGTCTACCTGGGCTTCCCTGAATTGACTCCAAATCAGCTGATCCATCTGGTGACGGGGTCTCAGCAAGAGGCGGAGCTCATGTCATGCCACAGAGGGCACCCTCGGTGATGGGCAGGCTGAGGTGGGGCCCACGGTGGAGCGGTGGCAGCTGAAGAGACGTGCAAGATGTGCCGTTGTACTGCAGATAACTGTGCAAACTGTGCAGTGTCGCCAAATGGCCCAGCCTGAGAGATTGGGGCGTCAAGAAAGTGGACCTTCTTGAAGTCCTTCATTTCTGGCAGGTTGAGCCATAGGTGGCACTCCTGGGAAACTAAAGTGGACATCCTGAGGCTCCATGCCGTGACCTTTGTTGCCCGGAGGGCAAAGCCGGTTGCTATGCACAGTTCCTGCATCAACCACGGGGCACACTCACCCTCGTGCAGCTTTTTCAGTGACTTGGCTTGGTGGGCCTGCAGGATAGCCATAGCATGCAAGGCAGAGGCAGCCTGACCAAGCCTTAGCAGCGAGAGCTGCCGTTGTCCTACAGGGCCAGGAAGGGAGATGCGGATGATTGCACCAGGTTGCAGCATTTTGCCCCGCTGTCGAGGGTGATGAGGCCAGAGGACGATCCACGAAAGGGGCCATCCACGACTTTGTCAGCTCCTCATGCACCTCTGGGAAGAAAGGAACTGGGGCAGAGCTATGAGCCACAATCTGCACCCATCATCTAGCTGCGAACGCTCAGGTCTAGGAGGTTTGCAAACCTCCAGACCGATGCTTGCGGGAGCCTGGGAAAGTATGGCCATCAGCTCTGGATCCGAATGAACAATCTTCTTCCTCGGCTGATTAAAGCCCATCCCTGTGATCGACATCTGATCTTGACGTGGCACCCCGAATGAAACACAGAAACCACGGTGAGGTGGCTCAGACAAATCACCAGGGAGCCGCACGGGGCAGGCACTGAATGAGAAGCTCTCACGGTTACCCTCAGATCACCCAAAGTGCCTGCCAGTGGTTCTCAGCCTGAGACAGAGAAACCAGGATGGGTGGCAGCCGAAGGCCTGTCTAAACAACCCCGAAGGATAGAAAGGTGCGATCGCAGGACTGATAGAGGCATGGACTCGCAATGAGCACATAACCCCTCCCCGAATGCGTCCTCAGCGTGCTGGACTCCCAGACACTGCAGACAATGCTCATGGAAGACAGGTAACGACCACACCCAAGAGGACACAGCCAAAACGGCATCTTTAAAAAGACGCGAGTAGACCGTGTTCAGAAACTGCTCTCTTGTGAAACACCCAGGGGAATTGCAGTTCCTTTTCCAGCTTTCTCTGCTAGCGAAAATGCTAGTACAGCAACCATGCAGCAATGGGCTCCGAAGCAAAACCTGACAAGTGGTTACACCTGTTGCCTATTTATACCTGTGTGACGGGGAGCGGCTCAGGGTTAGCTAACAACTTGCCAAATTTCATTCAGGTTTTCTCTTGATCAGAGCTAATAAGGGCTCCAAGCAAGACCCCAGTCTGACATCACGACATAACTCGTAGTGACTGACAGACAGGGAACACAACATTTTCTCCCAAGTCATTGTTTACTTACAGTAGTAAAGAGCAGCTGCTAGTACTTAGAACACATACACAAACATCTCAAAATGTAAATTTGTGTGTGTGTGTTTGATGTGTAATTACATCAGCGTCAAACACACACAAACGGCAGCAACTCTAAAAGCTTCTCCTGTCTCTTTCTTTCAGGTTTGAGCTTCATTAGCAGCTTGAGTCATTTAGAGAAGTCGCTCGAGGAGCAAACAGGTCACAGTTTGTCTCTCTGTGTGTGTGTGTGTGTGTGTGTGTGTGTGTAAATAACAATGAGTGTGTTTGTGAGAGAGTCATTACAACGGCAATTAGGAGCTTGTCTTTAATGGATTTCTCTCTTCTGGAGGTCAGTGTGTATGTGTTTAATAGCTCTTATGGAGGTCAGCGTGTATGTGTGTGTGTGTGTGTGTGTGTGTATGTCAGTGAGTGTGTAATGGCTCTTACGGAGGTCAGCGCTAAATGAAGCTGGGCATCCAAACAACAGTGTACAGTCGAGAGACTGTTCACGCTTCATCTTAAAACCTCAAGAAATCAATAACCATACGCATGAAGTGAGGACTATATAACCATATTCCTACATTTAGTTACCAATTGAAATATTTTCGTGACAATTAAATACACTTTTCTCTCAAATTCTCATTACTTTAATGTACATGGATGTACATTATGTGACTAATTAGCATACGAGACCACGATCTGCATAATACATTTTTTAATTAACGTCAAATAATGTCAAAATTGTCTACATTTTTCGATAGCCCCACCCCAAATGCACACCATTGGTTAAACTGCTGTCACTGGATCAGGAATCAACCAATGAAGGGCTTACTTAACGTTGGATAAAAAAAAAAAATGCAATGGGACAGGAGAAAGCATTTAACAAGGAAAAACACAACTAATCTTAAGTACATTAAGTATTAATATTAAGTGCTAAAATAAAATTTTGAAATCAATAACTAAGTAAAAGCTTTCACCTAATTGTAAACATTAAATGGCTGAATTAAGTGTTCAAATAATTACTTAAGTGTTAAAATATACAAATATTAATTTTAAAAAATCTAATTTAATTTTTGCATACTAAGTATTAAAATTAAGTCCTAAAGTTTAATTTTAAAATCAATACTTAAGTATTAAGCACATATTTTAATACTATACTAAAGTATTTATTACAACTTTTAATTTTTACATTAACTACATTAAGGACTAAAACCGAGTTCAAATGAAATCACACTTCAATCATTAAATTTTACCACTTAATGTTTTAGATTTAAGCTTATTAAGTAATACTTTAATACATAAGTGTTAAATATTCATATCAATTTTAACATTTGAAGTAGATTAAGTATTAAACTGAATGTTAAAATGAATACTTAAGTATATTAAGAGGCAAAATCAATGCTTACGTGTAAAAATGTAGTGTAAAAATAGTATTTACTTTACAGTATTCATTTTCATATGCATTTTAAATAAATACTTTACAGTTTGAATTTAATTCATTATTTTTCAATTTTTTACAGCAATGAGAATTTGCAGAGAATGGGATTAATTGTCCTGAAAATAATGTCATGATACATAAATACTTAATGGCTTTAAATGCCTTATTTTTCCTCATGCAAAAATGTAATTTCTTACTCTTTTCTTTTGAATCTGACCTGAAAAATGACCTGGATGCTTTCTTGATAGATTTCACCCAATTTACCTAGAAACACACACACACACACACACACACACACACACACACACACTCACACACACACACACACACACACACACACACACACACACACACACACACACACACACACACACTCACACACTCACACACACACTCAGACACACAGACACACAGACACACAGACACACAGACACACAGACACACAGACACACACACACATTTACTGACACATGCACACTTTACTGCACATACACACTCAGACAGACACTCTGTCTCTCTCTCCCTCTCATGCACACACACTGTTTCTCACACACAGTCACTCATACACACACATGCTCACTCACTAACACACAGAGACAAACACACTCACTGGCTGCCTCACTCTCTCATCTCACACACACAAACACCTACACATAGGCACACACACACACAGTCACTCATACACACACACGCTCACTGACTAACACGCACTTACACACAGAGACAAACACACTCACTGACTGCCTCACTCTCTCTCTCACACACACTCTCTCTCTCTCTCTCTCACACATTACTACACACAGACGTACACACTCTCTTTCTCTCTCATACACACTCTCTCACTCACACATTACTACACAGAAGCGCACACACACACACACACTCTCTCTCTCACTCACACATTACTACACACAGACGCACACACTCTCTTTTTCTCTCATACACACACACACACACACACACACACACACTCACTCACTCACTAACACGCACTTACACACAGAGGCAGACAAACACTCACTCACTGTCTCATCCACTCATCTCACACACACACACTCGATCAATCACTAACACCTCACACACACAAACAGAAAGACAAACACACTCACAGTCTCGCTTACTCAACTTACACGCTCTCTCACACACACACACGCACACACTCTCTCTCTCTCTCTCATAAACACACACACACACTCGCTAACTCTCTCCCTCTCCCTCACATATGCACTCACACACACACACGCCCTCTTTCTCTCTAACACACGCTGAAACAGACAGACACACATTCCCACACACACACACACAGGTCTGTTTTCCACATTTAGAATCTCATTCCAGTTTTCCCCCTCAGTCTCTTTCACACTCCCCCTTTCATTTCCTCTTTTCTTTTCATTTATCTGCCGTTTCACTGCCGTCTGTTCCAGGCTGTTGGTGTCTTTCTTCTCTTCCTCCTCCTCCTCCTCCTCCTCCTCCTCCTCCTCGTCTCCTTCAGCACCGCTCCGAGCAGCAGCAGCAATTATGTTAAAAGCCAGCAGATCTGCTCTCATCCAAGTGATGTCACCCTGCTCATGTCAGCAAAAAGCAAACTTCCCGCTGCCAAAATGACCGTGCGACACACACTCACACACACACACACACACACACACACACACACACACACACACACACACACACAGGGAGGTGTAGAAACTCTGGCGTTTCAATCAGCATCTGATTAGAGGACAGTAGAATCAGTTGAAGGGGCCATTAATCAGTTTAATTGCTTTCCTTATTTCAATCAACCAATTAACAGCGTGACGAGCAGCTCGTTTTCTGACATGAAGCTATAATATAACAGACCGTCAGCGTCACTCCAGAAACTCATCAAATCATCCGTCAGGCTGCGGGAAAGACGAAAAACACAAAGCTGCACGAATCTGCTCACTCTCAGTTCACCTGAGAACAAGAGCAGTGCGTCTCTGCGTCAGTGACTCTGTAATGGAAGTGAATGGGTGCCGTCGGAATGAGAGCCTGATAAAAACATCAGAGCACTCCGGTCCATCAGCTAACATCCGGAGAAGACGAAAGATCAAACTAATCCAGCGTGACCCATAATAACTTCTCATTTTTATGAAATGATATTGATTCTGAAAGCCTCATTCGTGAAAATCTTTCATTAAAAAGTGTCAAACAGCCCTATTTTTAAGTTACATCAACCTCTTTTATTTTAGTCTAAAAACAAAAAAATTTAATCCGAAATATTCTCTGTAATAAACAACATGGCTGAATTCAAAAACATCAAATTAAACATCATTTCTTATAGGTTAATCCTATTCAAGAAATAAATAAATAAAAATAAAATAAAAAATAAACTGAGTTTAGCATTTATTCTCCGATCGAGCCCGAGGTAAATCATGTTAGAACTTGTTCAGTTTGAGTTTCTATTAAATGCAACGAACTTTCAGTCATTTGAGTGAATTTAATGACCTTATAATTTATTTTTGCATTTTAATCCTGCACAAAAACACGTTCAAAACTTTTCATCGCTAATATTTCTGCAAATCTATTAAAAAAAATATTTCTCAAATGATTTAAAGCGAACATTTCGCCCAATTAATTTAAATATAAAAACAAAACAATATTTATGCGTTAATGTGGTAGTTTTATATAATTTCTAAAAATTTTAATTACACTCAAAACCCTGCTCAAATCGTGTTGCTTGAATTGAATAATTCATTAAAAATCGAATTAATGCATATTAATTTTGAGCTAAAATACATTAAAAAAACATTTAAAAATCACATAATTTTCTATTAAGTGCAATAAACTTTCAGTAATATTTGAGTGAAATTAATTGACTGGATTTAATAAATTTAAAAAGTTTTGTGCAAGATTTTCTCCAAAAAAGTGTATTATTTATTTTATGTGTAATGTGGACCAGACTTTATGCTGACTGTCAGATAACTAAAAACAGCACAAGTCTTTCTCCTCGTATCCCTCTCTCTTAATTTTGATTGATGAGCATCTGTCAGTGTGTTTTCGTTGGTTCGCTCTCATTTTTTCTCCGAAGTTTCATCTCATTAATTCCGGACACACGAGTCTCTTGGACCGAAATGCTCTGCGTCTGCTTGAACAGGAACACGGCCAGAACTCAAGCACATCGTCTGAAAGCCAAACCGCTGGAGACGAAGATCAGCCTTCATCCTCCGACAAACAATCGCCGCGTCTTTGTGTTAAACATGGACCCTGAACACATCGGGATCATTTCATCATCAGATCACTGGGAGTCGGAGTCAAACTGAGCAAAAGCAGATGTGCAGCGCCTTCACTTTCTCACAGATTAATATATTCCTGCCTGTATTCACGTGACATCCTACACAGAGATGCTTTATATGAGAAATAATAGCCATTTTCTTACTTATGAAGCGCTATGATTTCCACACAAAAAAAAAACAATAATAAAAAAAAAAAATAAATAAATAAATAAATAAATAAATAAATATATATATATATATATATATATATATATATATATATATATATATATATATATATATATATATATATATATTTTTTTTTTTTTTTTTATTATTATTTTATTTTAATTATTATTTTTAGTTAAGATTTGTATTAATGCACAAATAATTAAAATAGAATTTGGGATTTTTATATAGTTAAAAATATTTTTGCTATTTGAAAATCTCAACAAATCAAGAACCAATGCTTTATATAGCATAAATATATAGCTATTTATAGCATAAAAAAGTCAATTAAAAATCTGTTGTTCTTTCAATATATTGTCTAATTAATTGAAATTACTGAAACCTACGCTATTTAAAAATATTATTTTTGGATTATTACAACTTAATTTAACTACTAAAAGAGAACTCTAAAAATATATATAATAAATAAAAACAGAAGATTTTATAGGGCCCTAAAAGTAATATGTTAATCTTTTAACGTATTTCCATGGTATCAATTAATTAGACATGTTTTCAATTACTACAATTTAATCTAACCATGAAAACAAGAAAAAAATGAATTTGATTTATAAAAATAAAATATAAAATAAAATGATTTTCATGTGGGCCTATACTTATAAAAAGCTCTATCCCCTTAAAAGACACCTTTAAAAAACTATTTACTTTATTTCTGAAATATTTTTACCTTCCAAGACGTCAACAAAGGAAAGTTTAATCAGATTTTGGGAACCTATGAGGACAATTTTACACACAAAGACGAGTGAAGTAAACACACACACACACACACACACACACACACACACACACACACTCTAAATCAAACTGAAGTCACAAGAGGAAAACACAAAAGAAAACACACACAGCTCTCTCTTGCCTGATTTTCCTGTGACTGGAGGCAGCACAATTGACTTCTTCTGAACCACACACACACACACACACACACACACACACACACACACACACACACACACAGCGCTCTCCCATGGAAACTCCAGAGTGGTTCAGCTAAATTAACTATGCTAATCACGGCGTGTCTCTGGGGATGTGAACACTAAATGGCTTTTAATCTAACGCGCCTCTGCAGACACAACAAACAAACTGACACAAGCCCCGCCCCCCGGCCCGCTCTCAGCCAATCAGCTGGAGCGCCCGACCTTGTCCTCTGACCTTCAGCACAGAGAGACTGAGGAACCTGAGAGAGGAGCGTCACCTGAAGTTGGGAGCGGAGGCCCACTCCAGAGCCAGACAGGCCAGATCCACAGCGGCGTACACCAGCAGGAAGAAGATGGTGACGATACTGGCGATTGTGTTCAGCTTCCCGGAGAACAACACCAGCTGACGAGAAGAAGAAACAGAGTCACCTCGACTTCATAAAATAAAATAAAATAAAATAAAATAAAATAAAATAAAATAAAATAAAATAAAATAAAGGGAAGAAAGTTAATGTTTTTTTATGATAGTTTTGTTGAAATAAACATAATAATTTTTTAGATACAAGTAATATATATTAAAAATATATACATTTTTAAACGCATATGAAATATACAAAATTAATAAAACTAATATTACTAAGGAAACTGCAATTATTAAAATATACAATATTATATATATATATATATATATATATATATATATATATATATATATATTATATATATTTTTAATATATGAAATAAAAGCAAAGAGCAAATTAAAATTCTAAAGAAATATATTAGAAATTCAAATAAATAAACATACTAATTAGTGAAATATATTAAAAGATGATAATGTAATGTAATGATAAGATGCTCTAACAACCATCAAAATACAGTGCATTATTGATTAATTTTCACATATCTGCCTCAAAACTGTTCAGTACTTATTAAATGCTGAAGTGCATTGTGGGATATGTGGGATATTTTGAGGGTTTAGGGTTTGAAACAGAGCCTTTGTTTCACCTGATTTTATTGTGTCATTAAAACACACGCAGTGTCTAATGAGCGCTGTGTGTGTGTGTGTGTGTGTGTGTGTGTGTGTGTGTGTGTGTGTGTGTGTGGCTGTTATTTAAAATGAGGGTTATTAAGATATTGGCTGAGCATTATGCCTCATATTAAGTGCTCTTCTCTGAAGGCGCTCATATATAACACACTGTGAGTGTTGAGGATAAATTGTGTGCTTATGAGGCGTCCGAACTCTGGGTCAGACGCAGCACATGCACTACACACACACACACACACACACACACACACACACACACACACACACACACATACACACACACACACACACACACACACCTCTCAGAAAAGGGCGTGTTTCTGGACGTCAG
>NW_025047827.1:165000-175000 GCF_018831695.1 Puntigrus tetrazona
TTGCCATCCATTCATTTTCAATGCATTTTAATTTACCGTGACAAAGCGACCGAGTGCACGAACACGACGATTAACGCTTGCATGAAACAACGCCGGTGCATTCAGGCCTGTTTTACACGCAACGCATTGAATTTGTGATCATACGTTCGATGCGACGGTCAATAAGATCAGGTCACGAGAGGGTCCGAGAGGGTCCGGCGGCTCTGGAGCTAAACGGAGTCATTAAAGACGATCGATGGCTAACAAGCGCCGCTCGCGTCCCTCCATCTCCATCACACCTCCGTCTCCGGCGATCAGCGAGCGCTCCAGACACTTTCCTTGATCTCACAAACGAAGCTTATTGATTATTGATGCACAAAAAAAGCATTTATTCACACTCCGCTGGAAACACGGGCTCACCGGACATCAAGCGAGGCTATAGAAAATAACACAATAAAATAAATAGATAACTATACTACGCAACTATAGGTAATAAATAAATAGTTAGTTACCTGAAATGAAATAAAATATCGAAAAATGCGTTTCATTTTATTTCAGCCAGTTTCCATTTCTCATTGACATTAACGTAATGTTTTAAAATAACTAAAACTGAAATAAAAATTTTAGAAATACAGACATCTTTCAAAACAAAATAGTAAATGATAAATAATAAAAATGCTAAAAACCATTACTCTAATAATTCATTTTAGCTTTAACTAATTTAACTGCAATTAAAACGAACATGAAAGCAGGAAATATAAAAAGAAAAACAATGATTATTAGTATCATTAAATTAAAATTGATTTTATTTGTCTTTACAATTACACAATGAGCTATAAATATATAATAAATGTTATTCTATATATTATATATATATATATATATATTTTTTTTCTAACCTTTTCTGCAAAAGTAAAACTACTGTTTAAAAGTCTGGGGTCAGTAAGATTTTTCTTTTTCAGTTTTTGTTCATCAAGCACGCATTCATTTCTACAAAAACTGAGAGTAAAGACTTTAATGTTAAAAAATGATCATTTCAAAATAATTTCAAAAATTATTATTATCATCATTTCAAATAAATGCATTTTTCTATTCATCTGTGAATCCTGAAAAATACAATTTAGCACAAAAACACTGTTTTCAGCATTGATGATAATCTGAAATATTAATTGAGCAATAAATCGGTGTATTATTCTGCTTTCTGAAGATCACGTGACCCTGAAGACTGGAGTAAAGATGCTGAAAATACACAGAAAGCAGCTGATTTCGATTGTAATAATATTTCACTATTTGGACTGTGTTTTCGGTCAAATAAATGCAGCCTGGGTGAGCTCTGCTTCTGAATGGCCTTTAAATATCCGCTCAGCTCTCAGAAGTGACAGAGACTGGAAAACAAGTGAGAACGAGAGGTCAAAGTTCACCATCTGCAGCAGTGAGATACAGAACGGAGGAAGAAACGCAGATGAAACGCGTCTCAGACAGACGTTCGGGGGTTTCTCTTTCACAGCGCTGCCGCTAAACGTGAACGACAGACTTAAACTAACGCAATTAAACAAGGGACACACACACCGTCCTGGGAGAGACACACACACACACACACAGTCAGTGTTTTCCAGTCAGCGGTGATTCATTTCTGGTCATCATCGTGACTAATCTCTTAAACGAAGAAACAGCAGTTTCTTCATTTACCGTTTCTTTAAGGATCACTCTGTATGCAAATGAGCTCCGCCCTGATTGGTCAGCGCAAAAGGAATAATCGATACGTTTCTGATCACACTGTTTATTTCCAGCCCATCCCAAAAAAACAAGAAAAAAAGGGTATCTTTTCAAAAATTGCAACGTTTTCCACCATGCAAAATTAAAATTGTGAATTCTATCCTTGCGCATTTATAGAGATGCGCGTCTTACAATCCAGAGGTGGTTTTTTTGTGAACGTTTTTCCTCGCAATTCGATATTTCCTTCTGAGAACGGCAAGATTACATTAAACTTTGTTGGCTTTCTCCATTATGAATCATGAATTGTAATCTTTTGCGGGGATAAGACATTCAGCGAGATAAAATTTCTGCACAATTGTAATGAAAAAGTCAAAATTGTAAGGTAAGAGTCTGCTTATGAATTAAAATGTCACGTAAATGTGATTCCGTTGCAAAAGTTCGAAACAAGTCTTTTTTTCCTGTTCTTTTCATCTTCTGCGTGGGACTTCTGGCGACTTACGGTGCTTCTCTTATTATTCAATGAACACCTTTATTTCAAAAGATGACTGACAATTTGATTTCTCCAGATGTGACCTTTAAAACCGCTGAATGTTTTGGTTATAATGGCCTGGCGCGGGCGTTTTAAATGTCATACAGCCATCTGCTGGTCACTTAAAGCCATGCATCTGCCTCTGCTGACACAAAACGTCTTATTTTCACTTGATTAGGTGAATTAATCTTTAATGTAGGACCACCCGCCTCCTCCGTTGTCGTGGCAACGAGCAGAGGGTCTCCACGGCGACCGGCGCTCAGCATCCTGAATGACAGTGATGAGAAGCTGATTGATGGCTTTAATAATAACGAAAAAGGATTTTTGATCTCTAATTTAATTCCTCTAATCAAACCCTAAACCGTGACTTTCTCTCTTTTATCCAGAACAAATAATCTCTGCTCTTCAAAATCAATCACTGCAGACAAGATTGATCGAATCGCTTTAGGGATCTCACTTAAAAATCGCTGTATGTAGTGATTTACAGACATTAAACAGGCTCTTATTCGAACATGTGCTTCAAGCAGGGAACTATACATGCAGTTAGTTTTAGGAGAGTTGTGCTCGCTGTTAACTCAAATTAAACACGAACGGAAAAATACCCAACATAAACAACTCAAATATGTTCAATAAAGTCTGTTTCAGCTAGCTGCCATCACAACCTGTGAGCCTAACCCTAATTTACACTTAAAATAAACAAAAACTTCAATAAAAAGCAAAAAATATAGTCATAAAATATGATATATATGAATACACAATATGAAAACACACCAAAAAATATTTAAATGACACACAAGAACGAATATATTAACAAATTAAAATGTCAAACTCAATGAAAGTATTCTAATCCACACACACACACACACACACACACACACACACACACACACACACACACACACAGCATTTTTCTACTTTAATTAAAATAAATGTTTATTTTTTTGCAATTATATTTTACCTAGTCACCAAAGACTAATTATTTTTTAGTAAATAAAAAACTAAAACATAATATGCATTTTTTGTTTTAAAAAAAGTACTATTACTAAAAATTAACAGATACTTAAAATACTACACGATTAAACTGAGTACATTAAAAATAAGTCAAATCTATAATAGAATGACCAAACTAACATAACACTGGTTTAAATGCAGAGGTAAATCATTAAATATTAAAGAGCAAAAGTAAGACACATAGAACTGGACATCAGATCAACTTTTTTTTGCCATTTAACAGAAGAACCTTCCTTTCCATAAATCTCGGTGCCTCATTCACTCTCTCTCTCACACACACACACACACACACACACACACACACACACACACACACACTGGTCTCTTTCCTCATGCACATCATGTGAGGCACACGTAATCCAGGCATCACATGAGGCCATTAAAAACACACACACACACACACACACACTTTTACTACATACATAGGAATTTCCAGAATTACGGCCATCACAATTACAACAAAACAAAACTATATTTAAACACAAAAAAATGTAAAAGGTCCCTAATTATGGCCCGACATAACTAACATCCTCTGGAACCTACAAACACGTGCATTCAAACTGAACGGTACTCAATTGAATTTAACTAAATGCAGTTTGAATTCTTTCTGCTAGAAATGCCAGGAATGTCATGTGACCTCAATCACACTTCTGCTTACACACACACACACACACACACAATCCAGCTTTCAGATCCGCTCAAGTCTTTGTAATACCCACAATAGCTTTGTGCCAAAAACTTCCTGAGGTTTCAACAGTCTAACTTTCACTTTGATTAATTCATCTGTCTGCTTCATTCTGTGAGTGAGTGTGAGTGTGAGTGTGAGTGTGTGTGAGTGAGAGTGTGTGAGATGGTGTGTGAGTGTGTGTGTGTGTGTGCGTGTGTGTGTGCGTGTGTGTGTGCGTGTGCATCTGTCTGCTTCATTCTGTGAGTGTGTGAGTGTGTGTGCGAGTGAGAGTGTGCGAGTGAGTGTGTGAGATGGTGTGTGAGATGGTGTGTGAGAGTGTGTGAGAGTGTGCGTGTGTATGTGAGATGGTGTGTGAGAGTGTGCGTGTGTATGTGCGTGTGTGTGTGCGTGTGTGCGTGTGTGTGCGTGTGTATGTGCGTATGTGTGTGCGTGTGTGAGTGTGTGAGATGGTGAGAGTGTGTGTGAGAGTGTGTGTGCGTGAGAATGTGTGTGCGTGTGTGCATGTGTGTGTGTGAGAGTGTGTGTGGGTGTGTGTGTGTGTGTGTGTGTGTGTGTGTGTGTGTGTTACCGGTCACAGGTGCAGGAGATCAGTATGCTCAGCAGGTTATAGATGACGAAGGTGAAGATAACGGCTGTAATGGTTCCACGAGGAATGGAGTAGCTCGGACTCTTCAGATCACCTTAAACATACAAAAACACACAACAACACATTTTAGGCTAGAACCCAACACTACAGGTGAATCTCAGGAGATTAAAAACATTAACTACTACATGTCACCATACTTAAGACTGGAAACATGTTTTGTATTGCAAGCGTTGTGTTTAATTAAGCAAATGAGGCATTCAGTTTAAACAAATTTCCTTTTCCAGAGAATAGACGTGAACACTAGATAAAGCCAGATTCGAAAGTCGTGTTAGATTGTATTGACATATTAAGAGTTAAATGTTTTTACAGAGAGTTTTAAATCAAGAGATACTATCAAAAGTCAAAAAACCAAAAACATTTTCGCCATGTTTTTAGGAATAAAACATTGTATAAATCAGTGCGAACGACATACTCTATGAACAAACCTTTCAGTAAAAACCTTCAGGATATAGAGAGGAATACAACTTTAAAATTGAATGTCTGTAAATTCTGCTGAAGTGGAGAAAAAACTCATTTTGTGAAAACGGCATTTAAAAGATATTATAATTGTAATCTACAGAAATATGTAGATAACGCATGTTTAAAAAACATGTGAATGATATATGGACAAAACCTACAGTAAAAATCTTCAATAGAGAAGCGATTTCAGGCTAGAAGAGACGGACACCAGCGCGTAAGTCTATTATACCTATTGCTTTGCGTTTCCCTACTTATTTGTAGTGTGTAGTTTAGTTGTGCTGTACTTTAAGTGGTTGTAAATTGTTTGCCTCCGGGCTATTAAGAGCAATTAAGTGTGAAGGCGTTAGTTTCGTTTTTCCTGAGCGACCTCCTGATTGGCTACTGCCTGGGCAAATTAGAACTAGCTTTCCGCTGTTTCCACTGCATACACTTTGTATTTATTTGTTGAGTGTGCGTCAGCGAAGCGTCCAGTGCTCGCGTTCAGACTCCTCGTGTGAAGACTACGAGAGTAAAGACATACGACTTTTACTGCGCGACTTTAACTGAGCCACGCACTTAAGTACATTTTCCTTCATTCTCTTACACATCTTCACTTCCTCTTTTCTACCTCTATCATGTGTCTCCAACTCATTCCGGTTGTCTCTCGACCTCGCCCTAACAACACACGCAGACGACAATGCACTCCTACTAACCTACGCTCTGTCCCTACATCCTCTACTACACCCCTATCTTTCTCTGTTGGTCTGTGGAATTGCCAGTCAGCGGTCAACAAAGCTGACTTCATTTCTGCTTTTTCTTTACATTCTTCACTCAACATTCTGGGATTGACGGAGACCTGGATTCGTCCAGAAGACTCAGCAACCCCAGCAGCTCTAGCCAACAATCACTCTTTCTCACACACACCTCGTCAGGTTGGCCGGGGTGGTGGCACTGGTCTGCTCATCCCAAACAATTGGAAATATTCAACCAACTCACTTGTATGTAATTACATCTCTTTTGAATTTCATGCTATCACAGTTACTACTCCGACAAAATTCCACATAGTGGTAATCTACCGCCCCCCTGGACATATTCTAGACACCTTCCTAGAGGAGCTGGATGGATTATTGTCATCTTTTACAGACGAAGGCACTCCACTCCTACTCTTCGGGGACTTCAACATTCATCTTGACAAACCTTACGCTACGCACTTCCATTCCCTTCTAGCTTCATTTGACCTCAAACGCCTTATCACGACAAGGACCCACAAATCAGGCAACCAGCTTGATTTAATTTACACACGCAGTTGTACTGCAGACACCATTTCAGTACAACCGCTTCACGTCTCTGACCATTTCCTTCTTACATTTCAACTGCATTTTCCTATCTCTGTGCAACCAACCCCTATACCGGTTACTTTCCGACGTAACCTTCGTTCCCTTCTCTCCTCCCATCTCTCCTCTGCTGTGTCCTCCTCCCTTCCCTCACCTACCCATTTCTCTTCTTTGGATGTGAATGCAGCTACAGATACCTTGTTCAGTACTCTAACCTCCTGTCTAGACGACATCTGCCCTCTCTCCTCCAGGCCAGCACGGACTGCCTCCTCTAGCCCCTGGTTGTCTGATGTTCTCCGTGAGCATCGGGTCAAACTCAGGGCAGCGGAGAAGAAAGTGGCGCAAATCTAAAGATCTGACAGACCTGAGCAGGTATCAAACTTTGCTTTCTTCCTTCTCTGCCGAAATCCGCACTGCCAAATCATCATATTTCCAAAACAAGATCAACAACACTTCAGACACACGTAAGCTCTTCAGATCATTTAACTCCCTGCTCTATCCCCTCCACCACCTCCCACCACCTCAATATCACCTGACGATTTTGCCACATTTTTTACAAACAAAACAAAAGCGATCAGTAGCCAGTTCTCAGCCCCCCCAACGCACAACCTTCAACCAACCGCATCGACTACCGATTCCTCCACTTTCTCCTTCTGCTCCCTCACTGAGACAGAAGTATCCAAACTTCTCCTCTCCAGCCATCCAACAACATGTCCGCTAGACCCCATACCCTCTCATCTTCTGCAAGCAATCTCCCCCACTGTCTTGCCGGCTCTCACGCACATCATCAACACATCTCTCCTCACAGGCACCTTCCCCACAGCATTTAAGCAGGCTCGGGTAACCCCACTGCTCAAAAAGCCCACTTTAAACACTTCTCTTATTGATAAGTACAGGCCAGTCTCTCTTCTTCCATTCATAGCGAAAACCCTTGAAAGAGTGGTTTTCAACCAGGTATCACTGTTTCTTTCGCAAAACAACAAACTGGACCATAACCAATCAGGTTTCAGGTGCGGCCATTCAACTGAGACTGCGCTGCTCTCAGTCACAGAAGCCCTGCGGACTGCAAGAGCTGAATCCAAATCATCAGTTCTCATTCTGCTGGATCTATCCGCTGCTTTTGACACTGAATCATCAGATCCTGCTGTCTACCCTCTCATCACTGGGCATCTCTGGGATCCCACCCGTTGGTTCGAATCCTATCTCACTGGTAGGTTTTTAGGGTGGCCTGGGAGGAGATGTATCCACAGCACATCAACTGGTCACTGGGGTTCCTCAGGGATCGGTTCTTGGTCCCCTCCTCTTCTCCATTTACACTACATCACTAGGCCCCATCATACAGGCTCACGGCTTCTCCTACCACTGCTACGCCGATGACACACAGCTCTACCTCTCTTTTCATCCAGACGATCCAACGGTAGCTACTCAGATCTCGGGTTGCCTGGCGGACATCTCGACATGGATGCAAGAGCACCACCTACAGCTCAACCTGACAAAGACTGAGCTGCTTGTATTCCCTGCCACTCCAACTACACAGCACGACTTCACCATCCAGCTAGGTTCTTCGTCAATTACCCCATCAACCTCAGTCAGAAATCTTGGTGTAATCCTCGACGACCAACTAACCTTCAAAGATCACATTGCAAAGACTGCTCGATCCTGCAGGTTTGCACTACACAACATCAGAAAGATCAGGCCCTTTCTAACAGAGCAAGCTGCACAGCTACTTGTCCAGACACCTTGTCATTTCTAGACTGGACTACTGCAATGCTCTTCTGGCTGGACTTCCATCAAACACAATAAAACCTCTACAAATGATTCAGAATGCAGCAGCACGGCTGGTATTCAATGAGCCCAAGAGAACCCATGTTACACCTCTCTTTATCTCCTTACATTGGCTACCGATTGCAGCTCGCATCAAGTTCAAGGCACTGATGCTTGCATATAGAACAACCACAGACTCGGCACCGGTCTACTTCCACTCACTAATACAAATCTACACACCCTCTAGAAGTCTGAGATCTGCTAGCGAGCGACGCCTCGTGGTACCATCTCAAAGAGGCTCGAAATCACTCTCCAGAACTTTCTGGTTCTCTGTTCCTGGCTGGTGGAACCATCTTCCCGTACATATCCGGAATGCTGGATCTCTGTCAATCTTTAAGAAACTGCTGAAAACTCACATCTTTCAGCAATACCTGACCTCATCATAAAAAAATTAAAAAAATACTCTCACTGTCGCTTCTCATCCCCCTTGTTTATTCCTTCCCTTCTGGCATGTACTAATCTGAACACTCCCTGTGACTGGGTGTTATAAGCACTTACTCTGTCTGTTTGTCTCTCGAAAAAATGAATGAAAATGTTGTACTCTCAATTGTAAGTCGCTTTGGATAAAAGCGTCTGCAAAATGACTAAATGTAAATGTAAATGTATATACACAGAGGAATAAACCTCTAAGATCTGGTTTCTGTAAATTCTGCTGAAGTGGAGAAAAAACTCATTTTGTGAAAACGGCATTTAAAAGATATTATAATTGTAATCTACAGAAATAAGTAGATAACGCATGTTTAAAAACCATGTGAATGATATATGGACAAAACCTACAGTAAAATCTACAGACGTGAAAAGATCAAGTGTGACGTAAGCAACGCTCAAAAGTGTATTTTGGTTGAAATATTTTGCCGTTATAATCCCTTTCAGGAAAACATGTTTTAAAATAAAAACACAAGCAACACTTTATTTTACGGTTGCACCTATTAGCTGCTTATTAGCATGATCATTACTAGATTTAAGCGCATATTAATGAATTATTCTACACGACCTTATTCTACATAGCTAATCCTACCCTAAATATTAATAAGCAACAAATTAGGAATTTATGGAGGAAAAAGTAGTTAATTTGTGTTAACAAATTGTTCTAAGATCTAAAATAAAGTAATTGGTTGCAAAGAATTGAACAATTTAGCTACATAAAAAAAGTTGAGTTAGTCAACTAAATTTGTTTATTTAAATGTAGCTAAAATAAATGTATTGCAACCAGTTACACTTCTTCAGTGTAGCCTATGTCTACCTTTTTTTCTTCTGCCAATGTCAGAGAAATGGACAAACGTTTTGTTAATTTGCTTGGATTGTCACGCTGAACAAAATGCATAAGAATTAATCTTATTTTCGGCAATAATCCAAAAGCCAAAGGTTGGCATTTTGTTGAGAGAAAATTTGTGGTAACCTTAATAAAAATAAGTCATCCACTACTAAACACACTTAACAACCTAGCCAGCAAACAATAGAAAACACACACACGAGCAAAAACACTCAACACCCACCAGACATGTTGGATCCAGCCATGATT
The DNA here is from genome assembly GCF_018831695.1 of Puntigrus tetrazona. Taxonomy (NCBI): domain Eukaryota; kingdom Metazoa; phylum Chordata; class Actinopteri; order Cypriniformes; family Cyprinidae; genus Puntigrus; species Puntigrus tetrazona. The sequence continues at coordinate 174,688 of NW_025047827.1, forward strand.
CCGGTGCAGCCATTAAACATCACCGCAAAAACAGTGGCGAAGGACATCATGGCTCCGGTGGTGTAGTCCACTACGTAGTCAGCTGAACACAGAGAGTAGGTGAACTGTCTGTGCCTTTTGCAGCAAAGCATTTGTGGATTTACAATTATACATTCAGCGGTTTATTGAAAGACACTCGCAAAAGAGGAACAAAAGCAACGTGTAGAAGAGCCGGGTACAAGGCCAGGGTTATTAGATAACTAAATTAGCAAGCAAACGCGAGAAGAGGAGAAATGGATAAAAGCAATTATAATTATAAAGAGATAAAGAAGAG
>NW_025047827.1:187500-190000 GCF_018831695.1 Puntigrus tetrazona
TTGTGAAAAGAGGGCAAGCTGTAGGACAAGTAAGAAGAAGTTGGTTTCATGAACAGTTAAAAATAAAAAAAAACATAAACCTTAAGGTTTTACCATTTTAATTTGACTTGGCATGAGACTAAGATTCAAAGAGAAATATAATTTCAGTTATGTGCCTTACGGTTCATCAGTTATTAGCATAAACATTACTGCAAATTTGGACAAGTGGTGGCGCTAGAGAGTTTGAGTTAGAGACTCCAAATTTGCTATGTTCAATGTTGAGCGTGTCCTCTATGAGTGTGCCATTTTCAGGACTTTGCCGCCAGCGGTTCTGTGGGTTGCCATAGACTCAAGAGCAGAAGAAGAAGAATCGTGTTCAGCCCCTAAATACGAAGCATCTGAACATCTGCTTCCAACCGTTTATGGATAATAAAACAGTATATTAGAATGATTTCTGAAGCCTCATATGAAATATCGGAAGAAACTGGGAAACGTGTAAGTATTTTCTGTAGCCTCTTTAAGAAATAGAAGAAAAATATATTTTTACTCCATTCGGTTCAAAAGTTTTCACACCCCCAGCTTTTAGTGCATGGCGTTTCCTTCCGAAGCATCAGTGAATGTTTGAAAACCTTCAATAGTTGTGTTCCTCGGTGCGAAAAAATGGATCTCAAAGTATAAATAAAGTAAAACAAAGAACGAGAACTTTTTCGCAAAAAAAACACAGCTGGGGATCATTTAGGGAACAACCCAGTATTCAAGGGGATGAAAACTTTTGAACCGGTTTATTTTTTTTATTACTCAACTTACGTTTGATCTTTTTGGCTACATGTAAACATCTTTTACGTGAAATATCTCAGGTGTAGTAGTATATAAACAACAGCACGCATTTTGCAGATTCTGTAACCGTTTGAGCTCAAGACGCACCACAGGCCTTCTAGTGTTTAAAAACGTTTTGCATTTTTAGAACTGAACGAAATGAAAACCTTTCTCTCCAGACGCTTCACGATGAGCAAGTGGTTCTTCACGCTGCGCTCCAGCGTCTTCAAGATGTCTGTCTGACATGAAGAGGACGAGCTTTCCTTCACGTTCCCCAGAGAGCGGAGAAGAGCATCCAGAGAGCGCTGAACAAACGCCTGCTTCTGCTGGAACTGATGGGTGTGTGACTCAAATGAGTGACTTCACACCAAACACAGTTAATGCTGTTAAAATCCAAGCTTTAGCACTTGAACACCATATTCTAATGTTTTGAGGGAATTCGTTTTTATGTTTTCTGTTTTCATAAAAAAATTTGTTAACGATTTTGTCATTTTATTTCATTTTGTTTACATATCTGTATTTTTTAATTTTTCGCTTAATTCTACATAAAACCAGCTACCTGAAAGACGATTTACTTTATTTCAGTTAAAGAAATGTTTTTTAAGAAACGCATTTTAGCGTTAAATTCTAAACGAGAAATCTCGTCTTGGCAATACAATAAAGTCATTTTAAAATAAATAATTATTTGAGTTAGTGAAAATAGCTCTATTTTAGTCTAGCATTAAGTTAATTTAAATAAAAATGAAAAATGTCGCCTTGGCAATCAGCTTAAATAATTTACAATCATTTATAAATGCATTTAAAATGAGCACCGTAATAAAATAAAAATCTAAATTTAACTAAAATAAGAATTAAGATCGCGTAAAATGATAATAAGATATTCAATGCAAACACAAAATAAAATCTATATGTTTTTATGTTTACTCACTGATTTCTGTTTCCAGGCTGCCATGTTGATCTGGACGCAGGGTCGCAGGACGGCCGAGGGCAGCGGGTCCCAGCAGTGTGTCTGTAACAGCAGGACTTTACTGTATATGTGTGCACGTGTGTGTGTGTGTGTGTGTGTGTGTGTGTGTGTGTGTGTGTGTGTGTGTGTGCGTGTGTGTGTGTGTGTGTGTGTGTGTGTGTGTGTGTGTGTGTGTGTGTGTGTCTGTGTGTGTGTGTGTGTGTGTGTGTGTGTGTGTGTGTGTGTCTGTGTGTGTGTGTGTGTGTGTGTGTGTGTGTGTCTGTGTGTGTGTGTCTGTGTGTGTGTGTGTGTCTGTGTGTGTGTCTGTGAGTGTGTGTGTGTGTATGAGTGTGTCTGTGTGTGTGTGTCTGTGTCTGTGTGTCTGTGTCTGTGTGTGTGTGTGTGTGTGCGTGTGTGTGTGTCTGTCTGTGTGTGTGTGTCTGTCTGTGTGTCTGTGTGTGTGTGTGTGTGAGTGTGTCTGTGTCTGTGTGTGTGTGTGTGTGTGTGTGTGTGTGTGTGTGTGTGTGTGTGTGTGTGTGTGTCTGTCTGTGTGTGTGTGTGTGTGTGTGTGTGTGTGTGTGTGTCTGTCTGTGTGTCTGTGTGTGTGTGTGTGTGAGTGTGTGTGTGTCTGTGTGTGTGTCTGTGTGTGTGTGTGTGTGTGTGTGTGTGTGTGTGTGTGTGTGTGTGTGTGTGTGTGTGTGTGTGTGTGTCTGTCTGTGTGTCTGTGTGTGTGTGTGTGTGTGTGTGTGTGTGTGTGTG
>NW_025047827.1:195000-210000 GCF_018831695.1 Puntigrus tetrazona
TCAGGTGAGCGGCAGCGTGAGCGTCTCCAGGGGACAGTATTACTGGGAGGTGGACGTCTGCAACAGCGCCATCTACAGGATCGGTGAGAGAGCGGCGGCTTCCTGCCGAAACGAATATTACATAATAAGAGCTCTCGGGTGAGGAAAAGAAGAGCAGGTTTCTCAAAGTGTGGGATGAAGATGCGTCGTGCCTTGTTGTTGTGCCTTATAAAAAATACACAATTATAGTTTACTTAAACTAAATAAATCTTAAAACTAAAAAAAATAAAATAAAATAACTGTAATATATAAAATATTCATACTAGTTTTATTTTTTTTTACAAAAATGTATATATATATACAATGACTAAAATTTTAATTAAAATTAATGAAAAATGAAAACTAACTATAATAATATTGTGAGATTACAATAACACCAATTTCAATCATTACATTTATTTCTTGGACTATTTTTCTAAAATTGATTTTGTTTATAGTAATACATAAAACCTAAACCTATTTTATTTCAGATAGCTGCTAAGGCAACATTTCTATTTTTTTTTAAGTTGAGGTACTAAAACACTTAAGTAAAAAAAAAAAAAAAAAAAAGTGTTTAATAATGATAATTGCGAAAAGAAAATAATATTTAAAAAGAACATCTAAAAATAATAATACATTTTTTTGCAATTGTGCAAGTTAATAAACGTTATGATTTTTGTCACTCAAAATTTAGTGTGTATTAATAATTTCTAATAATCTCTTCCTCAGGAGTGATTTCATCATGTGATGGGCGTGGCTGGTGGTTGGAGAGGCGTGGCTCTGCCTTTCGCACCGTGTTTGATGGACAGCGTGAGCTCCTCCCCTCTGTCCCTCCCCAGCTGAAGACAGTGGGCGTGTTTCTAAATGTGGGCGGGGCTTCGATCACCTTCCACAACACTGTCACTCAAGAGTTTCTCGCTGCAATCCCCGCCCACTTCAGCGCCCCCCTCCGTCCTGCTTTTCAACTGGGCCAAGGAAGGCTCAAGCTCCGCCCCGGCCTGCCGCCGCCCAATCACGTCTTCCTCAGCCACAGCTCTGCCTATCGCGGCCCAGGAGGGGCGGGAGGCGGCCGCTGGAGGCGGGATGTCGCGTTTGGGTCAGTGAGGGCAGTGATTCAGAAGTTTGAGGAGATTTCAGCTGCTATCTCAGACTCGGACTCAGGTCTGGTCTCCAGCATCAGCTCGCTGCCTGAGACCCAGAACGGCACAGAACGGCTCCGATCCAAAACATAGTGCATTTTCTACTTTAAGCCGCCCTCTGAGATCTACAGAGCCCTGAAGGAACATGGTGGCGGGAAAAAGTATTAGCGTATTGATCAAACCTTTGCATTTTCTCCTAAAGATATTTGTATTCTCTCGCAAAACCTTTGCATCCTCTCAAAGATGTTTGCATTTGCTCGCAAAAATATTTGCATTCTTTGGCAAACTTTAAACAGCGCCGCCTGTAGGGCGTACGATTTAGAAGAAAAGACCCCAAAGCAAGCTCATTCATTGTCTTCTCGTGGTAAATTTATTTTGTATTTCATATACATGTATTGAGCGGGGCTTTACAATAACCAAAGACGCCACACAGTTCATTTACAGGAAGTAATCTGGACATGTTCAAAACAAATCCTGAAATACTGTAAATAATAAAACATATTTATTATCACATGTCTCTCTATTTGCTAAGAAACCAATGACTGCAATAATAAGCCTGAGATCTCCATAAAAACACATTTCTCATCAAAGGAGCCAAGCTTTCAATCATTTCAATTAGATGGATTGTTATACTTTTGTCTCTTTTTTTATTCATAGTTATAGTTAGTTGTAGGAATTTTATTGTTTTGTTGTTTTTTGTAATTATGCCTATTTTTTATATTAAAGATTTAGTTAACTTTTTTTTAGATATTTTAATACTTAAACTAAATTAAAACGATAAATGTTGCCTTGGCAAAGTAACTGATGTGTTTAGTGTTTTATTGTATTTTGACTTTATTTCATAACAATTTTTACTGTTTTAAATTCAATTGGGATTAACTTTATAAGATCAGTGCTATTGACATGTGGGTGTTTTTATTATATCCTCGTGAGGACATGCGTAAAAAACACGAGAGACAAAGTTAGATAAAACAAATGACCGTTTTGACCTTCAAACACTTGAATAATCTGACAGAGTAGTGCCTCATTTCATCCTTTCCTCTCACATTCTCAGACACACACACACACACACACACACACATTCACACACACACACACACTCACACACACACACACACACACACACACACACACACACACACACACACACACACACACACACACACACACACACACACACACACACACACACACACACACACACACACACACACACACACTCACACACACACACACACACACACACACACACACACACACACTCACACACACACACACACACACACACACACACACACACACACACACACACACACTCACACACACACACACACACACACACACACACACACACACACACACACACACACACACACACACACACACACACACACACACACACACACACACACACACACACACACACACACACACACACACACACACACACACACACACACACACACACACACACACACACACACACACACACACACACACACACACACACACACACACACACACACACACACACACACACACACACACACACACACACACACACACACACACACACACACACACACACACACACACACACACACACACACACACACACACACACACACACACACACACACACACACACACACACACACACACACACACACACACACACACACACACACACACACACACACACACACACACACACACACACACACACACACACACACACACACACACACACACACACACACACACACACACACACACACACACACACACACACACACACACACACACACACACACACACACACACACACACACACACACACACACACACACACACACACACACACACACACACACACACACACACACACACACACACACACACACACACACACACACACACACACACACACACACACACACACACACACACACACTCACACACACACACACACACACACACACACACACACACACACACACACACACACACACACACACACACACACACACACACACACACAGATGTCTTGTATATTATCTCAGTGTTGGTCAGATTTGACTGGTGTTCTGATGAAGTCGGGAGGAATGTTAAAGACCTCATGAACACAAACTCTCCGTCTGATCAGAGAGAGAAAGAGCTGATTTTATTGCTCACAGGTTCTCGTTCTCGTGGAGGTCTCAGCTACGCTTCATTTAAGTGTCTGCAGGGATAAATAAACGACAGGACACACAAACCAGTCCGTAACTCTCTTCCTAAATATTTCAGTTCATGTGTTTTTCCTCGGGGGGAGAACGTCTGAGAAGCAAGCTGTAATACATTTTTTATTCTTTTCCAGGTAACAAAATTAGGTTATAAAAACGTTGCGGGAACATTGCTTTGAAATATTTCTAAAATACTGTGGTGGTTATCAAAATATACATTTTTGAATATTTATTTACGAATGTTTAAAATGTCCAGTTGTTAAAAGTTATAAAAACTATTCCTACAACATTCTACTAACTTTGAAACCAAAACCTAACATTATTTAAATGTTTATTTTATACACTTTAACGTCTAGTTCTCTTGTTGTGATTAAAATTCTAAGTGTTTCTAACGTTATTTAAATGTTTAGTTTTAATATTTTTATATATGTCAGTGAATATAGTTTTCTTGTTGTTGAATGCTATCTAAAGGTTACCAAAGCGTTCTGATGATTGTATCTTTTGACCTAAAATATAACATTACTTGAATGTTCACCCTAATATTCTAAGAACGTTTTCTCTCAACATTAAGACAACATTCATCAAACACAAAAACATCATACCGGGGATGTTATCTAAGAACGTTTCTCTTAACATTATTATGAGCATGATTTATTATATATATATTTTATATATTATATATATAGGTTTGTGTAAACTATGACGTATTATACCCCCCAAAAATTCTCCATACAGTAAAATATGGGATTTTAAAAAAAGATGACTTTAACCTGAGCTTCAGTGTTTTTCTTTCATCGCTAAGGTGATCGAAGCGAAGCATTGCTTGGTAATTAGTTGATCTGAACTGTGTTCTTAATTTAACATCTGACAGCTCTTCAACACAATTCATTACACACCTTTCTATCTTTCTATCAAGACGAGTACGGTTTATTTTAGTCATATTTTAGTACCTTTTTGTAAACGAATATAGATATAACGAATAACCTGTGATATAATGATTGGCTTGACTGCATATCACATTTTGTCCTAAAAGCCAAACCTGGCTTCCTCCGTGATGCATTCGATGTTTTCCAGGTTCAGCCGAGGTGAGAAAGGAAAGCGCAAGGCCTTCACTTCACACCGGGGTCCGAGCGAGTCGCATATTAAACCAGTCCGTCCCCTCTAACACGTGTGAAGGAGCCGTATTTGCATATTAAATGAGCGACTCTGTCTGTTAGTGACCTGTTAACTTCATCTGTTTCTCGTTATTATTCCATCATCGCCACGCATTCATCTCCAGACGAATATCAGCGAGCTGCCGCTCCTCTCAAACCGGCGCTGATTCACTTGGGCCTAATGAGGGACTGCTCTGTTGCTTTTGCCTTTTATTTCTACTTTTGCTGCTCGCCTCAGAACTCATAAATGAATGCGTGTTGAGTGAGTCAGTAACAACGATGTCTGGATGCGATAAACACCGGGCGTTCGGTGACAGGAAGTGTGTGTTTGCCGTTTCCCGGCAGTTTTTCAAACATTCATCAGATAGAGAGGTGACTTCCCATCATCAGGACCACGACTCCCGTCATCCACCGGTTTACAGATGCTTCTGCAAAACAGAGACATATTACAAAAACAACATTCACACAAATCAAACAATGAAACAGAGCGATAGTGAGTTCACATAAACAACTAAGTGTTAAAGAAAAAGGTTTTTACTGACAGGGTTTGTTCATACATCATTTACATGGCTTTATTTTTTTTTACTTTATATATCTGTGTCTATAGATTTTATAAATAAAATACTTTTTTTCTCCACTTCAGCAGCTCTTACACACGCCAAAATCTTAGAGTTTCATTCCTCTATATATTCTGGAGGCTTTTATAGAAGGGTTTGTTTGTGTGCCATTTTTTATTGCATTTACGTATATAGATTTCAATTATAATACAAAAGGCAATTATCGCAAAATGAGTTTTTTCTCCACTTCAGCAGCTCTTACAGACACCAAATCTTAGAGATTTATTACTCTCTATATACTTAAGGTTTTTACTGAAGGGTTTGTTCATATATCCTTTACGCGTTTTTTTTGTGCACTTTATGTATTTGTGTCTATTGATTTCGATTAAAGTCAGTTTTTTTAAAATAAGTTTTTTCTCCACTTCAGGAGCTCTTACATACAACAAATCTTAGAGATTTATTCCTCCCTATATTCTGATGATTTTTACTGAAGGGTTTGTTTATATATCATTTAATGGTTGTATTTGTGTACTTTATGTATTTGTGTCTATTGATTTCGATTAAAGTCAGTTTTTATAAATTGAGTTTTTTCTCCACTTCAGGAGCTCTTACAGACACCAAATCTTAGAGATTTATTACTCTCTATATACTTAAGGTTTTTACTGAAGGGTTTGTTTATATATCATTTACGTGTTTTTTTTTTTGTGCACTTTATCTTTTTGTGTCTATTGATTTCAATTAAAGGCTGTTTTCATGAAATGTTTTTTTTTCTCCACTTCAGCAGCTCTTAAACACAACAAATTTTACAGATTTATTCCCCTCTATATTCTGATGACTTTTATAGAATGGTTTGTTTATATATCATTTACATGGTTTTATTTGTGCACTTTATTTATTTGTGTCTATTGATTTCGATTAAAGTCAGTTTTTTTAAAATAAGTTTTTTCTCCACTTCAGGAGCTCTTACATACAACAAATTTTAGAGATTTATTCATCCCTATATTCTGATGATTTTTACTGAAGGGTTTGTTCATATATCATTTACGTGTTTTTTTTGTGCACTTTATCTTTTTGTGTCTATTGATTTCAATTAAAGTCAGTTTTTATAAAATAAGTTTTTTCTCCACTTCAGCAGCTCTTACATACAACAGATTTTAGAGATTTATTACTCTCTATATACTTAATGTTTTTACTGAAGGGTTTGTTCATATATCATTTACATATTTTTTTGTGCACTTTATCTTTTTGTGTCTATTGATTTCAATTAAAGGCCGTTTTCATGAAATGTTTTTTTTTTCCCCACTTCAGCAGCATTTAAACACAAAACATTTTACAGATTTATTCCTCTCTATATTCTGATGGCTTTTATAGAAAGGTTTGTTTATATATCATTCACTTGTTTTTTATTATTTTACATTTTATTCCTAAAAAAACATGCTTGAATTTTTTTTCTGTCAGCATTTTGACAGCATTTCATGACAACATTTTATAGAGTGATTAAAAAAGAAATCCAAAATCTCTTCTATAAAAACCTTTAACTCTAAAAACTCAACAAAATCAAACAAGATTCTGGTTTTTATCCAGTGTTTAGGATAATTGAGTAGATCCGTTCATATTCATACAATAATGCCTAATTTTCCAATTTAAGCTTCATATTTCTATACACTAATTGTTAACACTAACTAACACTAAAATGTTTGCAGTTCTTGATTTAATCAGTCAACTGGGTAATTAAAATTAAAATTTTGTTGAAATGCAATGGTTTATATTGAAAAAGGGCACTTCAAAACATACAAAGGTATTACCAATATATATATATATATATATATATATATATATATATATATATATATATATATATATATATATATATATATATATATATATATTATATTATATTATATATATATATATATATATATATATATATATATATATATATATATATATATATATATATATATATTCTATAATCAAAAAATCGAAATGAATCAAGTGAGAATAATTAGATGTAATACATAAACACGTCGTCGTCTGTGCAATGGTATTATCTGAAAGTGTCCATAAGAAAAGACAGAAACTCTTCTATCGGAATACACACACACACACACACACCTCTCCTCTCATTATAAGACGAGGTTCCTGTCGGTTTCTCCTCGTGAATGCGTCCATAACATCTTCTGTTATCACCTCATGATGAAATGCAAAGAGCTCATGATCGATTGATGATCGATTCCCATTCTCGGCGGATGCGCAGGTGTGAAGCACCATCAGCATGAGAACAACACACCTTACACACACCTTACACACACCGAGCACACACCGAGCACACACACGCTCGAGCACCTCGTGTGTACCTGTGAACTCACTTCGGAAACGCTAATACACACACAGACCATTTGCTGTGTATATTGTGATGTTTAGTTCTGTCTCACATGTCTGTTAACGGAGCATAATGAGACTATAACACACACACACACACACACACACACACACGCCCGTGAGAAACTTCATCATGAGAGCAGTGAACGCTTCAATTGCAAGCATGAAACAGCAAAAGTTAAATGATGATAAGTAGTAAAATAAATAAAGAATGAGTGTCTAATATTATAGTAAAGTTGCATAAAAGTCATTTTTGTAAATATATTAAATATAATCGCTGAATATAGCTTAAATAAAATGCATTATAATTTAAACTAATTAAAAATAATTATAAATTACAATACACAATAAGAGAAAATAATAATTAGAAAAAAATCTAATACAATTAAATAGTGTAAATGAAGTGCATAATTAAATTCAGCAAATTATAGTAATTTAATATTGCCTAAATAAAATACATTAAGCTATATAAATGCAATATATATATATATATATATATATATATATATATATATATATATATATATATATATATATATATATTGCAAATCTATAATATAGATGTATAGAAATTCAACTAATTACTAGAAAGACCATTTAAAAAAAACAACGAAACATAAATTCAATAAAACACATTTTTACATTTTTAATTGTGTAATATAGCATGAATAAAACGCATCCTATTAACTACTAAAAATAAATGGTGTAACTCAAAGGCAGTGCTTCGGACACTCCGAGACTTCTTACGCAAATCCAAGGCGCGCGCATCAAAATGCGCGCCTCGCGAAGACAAAGGCGCGCTCGCCCGCATCTCTGGGTTCGTGTAGCTCTATTTATCTCTAATCTCACGAGTGAAAGGAGAACAAGCCGAATCTTTCCTCCCCGTGTTCCCCGCTGGCGTTTATTGCGCGTCTTTCTCATGTAGAGCGTCTTCTATAGCCGCGTTTAACATCTGCATGGCGGGAAGGCCGCGGGGAACCGCGAGGTTTCCGGATCGCTGATATATGACCTGCTTTATTATTTTGTTATTTTATTATTCCATTAGCCCATTCGCCATCATTCAGAGCCTTTCAGATCCCGCGGAGGGGAAATGACCCCATAACCACATACAGAGAGGGAGGTCTTCAACAAACCAGCCTCATTTACAGTACACATTATTATTATTAATTATTATTATTATGACCGTCTTTACATTTAAAGGGGAAGCGCCGAGATTTATATACCGAAGTGATGAGCGAACATTTTTCGGGTAGCGTTAATAAAACGTTAATAATAATCTCCTACACGTTACTTAAAAGATTACTATAAAAGTTTCAGAGAACGTTCAAATGCAACGTTTTCTTAACGTTCGAATAACCGAAAGCAAACGTTTTCAAAACATTCTAAAGAACGCGCTTGGAGAACATTCAAACAACGTTTTTATAACGTTAGGAAAATGTTCTCGGATTAAAAACCATCGTGTCGCGTAGCTTGTGGGGGGGAAATGTTTTGACGTTGTGGGAACGTAGAAATAACGTCTTTGTAGCGCAGCGACAACGTTTGAGGGACATTTGGGATTATCGCATGGGAAAGTTTCGAAAAGGAAGTTGCACGAAAACAACGATGATATGAAAGGAGAACAATTGACGAATGCAAGCATTGATCTTTTGCGGCGCTGTCGAGATGAAAGTCGTAAACGCATTATTTCTTGTGCTCGTTTTTTTTTTAACTTCGGACATCAAAGATGCAACCAGCAAACGTGGACGAGCTCAGCCTCCTCAGGAGTGTTCGGGCCCATTAAAGCCTTTATCTCCAACTTTTTGGGCTTCTCTGAAGACTTGCTGAGGGAAATATAATTGCTTTGGGTTCCTCATTGTTCTTCTCAAAGAAAGGCCCCGGTTCTTCTCAGGGTGCATTCAGGGAGTTACTTGTGTAGGAAGTCTTGAGAAATAAAGACTCCCCGCTCAGCCTTTGATTCAAGCTGGGGGCTGATGGATGTTGAAGCACATTAAAATGAGAATCATGAAGCAGCGAGACCCAAACCAGAGGCCTGGAGACAACAACCATCCAGCTTAGAGATGCACTCGGCGCTGGCTGGAGACTCGGCTCTCAATAAAATCCATTAAAAAACGTTCGTTCTCTGGGTTTGGCTGCATGCTGGTACATCACCGGCCGTTCAGAATGAGCTTCATGAACTAAAAAACCTCTTTAGTTTTAGTTTATTGAACTCATTTGGGTTCCTGTATGATTCATAACATATTTAACCTCTAATTAAGAACACTGAGTGTATAATGATGACAAAAATACACAAAATAATCCAATGCAACTTTTTTATTATATATAGTTTTTTCCAACTGAATGCTTGTGATTTTTTTTTTTTTAAAAAAAGGGGAGAAAAAATGCAAGCATTAAAGCAGTATTACAAACAGCGCGCTCTTGTTATAAAAGCCAAATTAAATATTTGTAGAGAAAAAAATATCACAATTATCACATTATCACATTAAAGCAGTATTACAAACGCCGTACTCTTAATATAAAAGGCAAATTAAATGATTACATTTTTATATATATATATATATATATATATATATATATATATATATATATATATATATATATATATTTTTTTTTTTTTTAATGATATTTTTTTTTGGGGTGGGGGTATAAATAAAATAATATATATACCAAAAAATTAATTAATTTAAATCAACATAAACACTCGGCTAAATATAAAAAAAAAAATAGCTTACAACTAAATATTTGATCCTCGTTATTGACTCCGTAAAGAGGAACTAAACGTTGATTGGACGAACGGCGGGAGAATAAAAGAGCGTGTAAAGGACTGTAAAGGGACCGAGATCGTTCACAAGCGTTCTGGAGGACGTGTGTTAAACGCAGGTGAAGTTTTCTGGGCTCTGAAGACCCGCCCCTCCGCCCTCCTCCTCCTCTCGAGCACCGGATAAAACCGGGACCCTCGCGGGACACGACTCTGTACGAGACACCGTGCGCCGAACGACACGCTTTGAACGAGCTGCTCCGAGGGAACGGTGCTGTTTTATTTCTCCGTTGAGGGATGGAGGCGCTGCGGGTTCTGTGGGTTCTGGGCTGCATCGCTTCGGCTGTGGGTTCGAGACTCAAGACGCCCGCGTTACCCATCCAACCGGAGAGAGAACCCACGATCTCCAAAGGCTTGTCCGGTAAGACTCGCTCCCAGAAGCCGACCTCTATTTCAGACGCGACAGCACCCGACCCGTTATCAGGGGCGTTTTCTTAAACCAGCATCGCAGCTACCGCGAAGTTCTCTAGAAGTTCTTTAGAAGGTCACCGATGCATGTGATGTTTAAACGATTGAATGCCTGTTTTGGTGGCGTGTCGTTGGACTCTGTGAAGCGACAAATGCGGAAACCGTTTGGATCGCAATTAGAAGCATCGCGAAGCGCGCGCGATCATAGTAAGGTTGCATTTAGAGCAAAAAGGTCCAAAAAAAAACCATCAACGCATCTGGCGTTTTAAAGAACTTCAATTGAGACGTTACCAAAATAGCATTTGGAAGAATATAGCGGTCATAAAAGTTATGATTTCTTTGGAGACCCATCTTTGGTTCTTCAGCTTCTTAAAGCACTTATTTTAAAGAACCGTGTCATATATTAACAAACCGTTTGGGTTCCAATCAGAACCTTTGTCGTTTGATTTAACGAGTGCCTTTTGTTGGTCTGGCTGCGCTTTAAACGTGACTTCTTTAGAAAAACCAATGCTTCGGACCATGAAGCTTCCAGGAAGCAGATCAAGGGCATCACAAACGCGTCGCTCGTGATCTCGACAGCTTACGAGTGTGTCTTTGAAAGTGTTTGGCTTAACGATAAATAGTCTTCATAGAAGCAGGCCGTAGACCTCATCCCAGACGCAATAAAGGGCCAGGTTCGCTCGAATCTCTCCTTCTCTCTTCCAAACAAAGCCGAGGAGATGTTTTGGTTAGCGGCGCCGGATCCCATTCGCTCAGGAGGGAGGAAATGGCATTCTCCGCTCGTTTCAGCTGGTGTTTCTTGAAGGTTTGGCTCGGTTTGGACGCGTTCCCGTCCCGGAGGTCTCCTCACGCCGCTCTTGTTTATTGTCTCAAGCAGGTTGCTCCTTCGGCGGTCGCTTTTATTCGCTGGAAGACACGTGGCATCCAGATCTGGGAGAGCCTTTCGGCGTGATGCACTGTGTTATGTGTCACTGCGAGCCGGTGAGGCGTCAAACACACACCACATTTGCAGAATATATACACTTCACAGATTCTAGCAATATTTTGTAATAAAGTAATATACAGGCCTACTGGTATTTGAAATCTTTTGAAACACTTTAAATATTTTCTTAATAAGAATTCGAATCAATTTCACATGAGATGTAACTTTAATTTTAAATTGTATACTATTTTTTTTCGTTTGAAAATTTCTTGTATATATATATATATATATATATATATATATATATATATATATATATTATATATATATATATATATAAATATATATAAATATAAATAAATGTGCCCTATAGGATGCAACATTGAAATGGTTAATTATTTACAATTTTATGACTTTGAAACTTTACATAAATGTAATATTTTGATATACTGTTTTTTTCACATTTTTATATGGGAGAAAAAAAAAAAAAAAAAAAAAAAATATATATATATATATATATATATATATATATATATATATATATATATATATATATATATATATATATATTTTTTTTTTTATAAAAAAATTGTGCCAACATTAAAATTCAGTTAAATAAATTATAATTAAATTAATTAATTATTCAATTAAATAAATTATAATTAAATATATTTTTTAAATGTGATTTTCAAACTTATATATATATATATATATATATATTAAAAAAAGGAATTGTACCATATAGGATGTAACATTAAACTGGTATAATTTTTAAATATTATTATTTTTATATATACAAATGAAACACTGTAATTTATTTTTTTTCCCATGTGACAATGCAACACCGGTACTTGAACGAAACCCAATCAACATGAAGCTGAACGGTGCTGACCGCTGTCTTCTGTCGAGCCGAAGCTGAATCTTTATTTGTGTGAAGTCTGAAAGCTCATCTGAAAGCTGGTTTCTCTCTCTCTCTCTCTCTCTCTCTCCGAGCAGCAGAGGAGCCGGCGAGGAAAGGTGTTCGGGAAGGTGAGCTGCAGGAATATGAAACAGGACTGTCCCGATCCGACCTGTGACGATCCCGTCTTGCTTCCAGGACACTGCTGCAAAACATGCCCAAAAGGTAACACACATGCAAACTGAGTGTGTGTGTGTGTGTGTGTGTGTGTTTCTGCAAATGGTGAAGAAATGGAAACACAGGCCAGCGTTTTTCGGCATGCCGTCACACCGTCATACGGGAAAAAGTGAGGGAATGACGGAAAGTTTAGGCCGGCGCTGCCCCTCGCAGACAAACACGGTGATAAATGGCAGCGAGTGCGGAGAGATGGGCTGCTCCGGCGTAATTGCGCTCATGTTTATGGATGCCGGTGCGCGCAGAACATTGGCTCTATTGTGCGTTCTGTGATTTTTCTGACATCATGCATCTCGGTTCCCGTGGTTACAGGCGACTCCGGGAGAAAGGAGGCGGAGTCTCTGTTTGAGTTCTTCCAGGAGAAGGACGACGACCTGCACAAGTCCTACAACGACAGATCCTACATCAGCTCTGAGGAGAACAGCAACCGAGACAGCGCCACCGGTGATTATAACACACTCATAACTTCATAACTTCAAACTGAAATCAATGAGTGAAAGCGAAAAGATTTGATTATTTGCATTTACCATTTTTATTGATAAAAAAATGATGCATGAACCGCATTGAAAAAAACTATGAGGAAAAATTTCTATATATTTTTCTGAACACTGGTGAGAACTTTGATATTAGTGTATCATTGTATGAAATTTAAACAAGCGTATAATCTGAGAATTATGGGCGTTAACGCAATTGGAATGAATGGAATTTAATTAAATTCCTTTGAATTTTTATATGCTCCAAAACAGTAAAAATGCGAATGCGACTCTGAGTGACTTTTAAACAAAATCAATCTGTTTTACTTGCATAAATATTCAATTTCAGTAAAAAAAAACAAACAAAGTGATGAATCTTCATTGCTGCTGGTTCATCAGAGGACCCCCATGTTTAAGTTTATCGACAAAATTCAGACCCGAAAATGTGTGAGATATGAAGAAACGGCTCAAATATATTTAACACCAACTATATAACTTCACAGATAATTTATCGTATTATCTTTATATAAACGGGTCAAAAATGACCCGAGCACAAAATGTTTGTTTAAATGGTTACATCTCTTAAAAAATAATTGTAAAAAAATAAACGATGTGCACTGTGGGGACGTTAAAGCATGGTTTCAACGGCTTGCTAAAAACTATGCATCGTTTGCAAATTTCTATGCATTTGTTCTGAACGCGTTGCGAGGGTCACATGATTAACCTGATTGATGTGAACAGATTTTGTGGCTCTTCTCACCGGCGAGACGGACTCGTGGCTGCCGAGCTCCAGCGGCGTCGCTCGGGCCAGATTCACTCTCAGCCGGACGAGTCTGACCTTCTCCATCACCTTCCAGAGGTAAGACGCTCACCTGAGCAGGTACCACGCCCGTCACGATCCTCCAGCGCTCACTTTATGCTCGTCTCTTAGGATAAACCGGCCGAGCCTCATCACGTTCCTGGACTCCGACGGAAACACCGCGTTTGAGTTCAGAGTCCCGCAGGCCGACACAGACATGGTGAGTTATTATCGGAATTAACCCCAGAAAACACGTTTCTAGTTCAGACAAAATAAATATATATATAACCTAGATAAAAAAAAAAAATAAATAAATAATACAATTGAGAAAAAGGCAATTAAACTTAATAAAGAATAAAATAAAACATGCTTATTTAACCTGATTTAAAAATTAAAAAGGAAAATATAAAAATGCGTTTAATGTTTAGAGCTGTGAAGCATGAATAAACATAATATAAAGTTAAATATAATAAAATAAAAAAAAATACAATTAAGCACAATAACAGAAATACTAAATACTAAATAAATAAATATTAATACAAAATTAAGACAGCTAAGGAACAGCAAAAACTACCATTTTACCAAAATGGAAATGGAAAATATTAAAATGTGTTTAATGTTTACATCTGCGGTGTTTGGAAGAATAAAATAAAATACAAAAACGTGATGCATATGTAGACATATACATATAAACATATGCACTAAAAGTTAAATAAAATAATTCAATAAAAATTACTGATGTAAAAAAAACAAAAACAACAACTAAGAAACAAAAACAAATAAATGAAAATGGAAAATGTTGTTCAGATCTGTGGAGTTTGGAAGAACCTGCCGAAGTCTCACCTGCGTCAGCTGGAGGCGGAGCAGCTGCGTGTTTCCATGACAACGGCAGACAACAAGAAGGAGGAGATACAGGGCAAGATCATCAAACACAGAGCGCTGTTTGCAGGTGCGTGCCCGGCCTCACTCTCCTTCCCCG
>NW_025047827.1:215000-227500 GCF_018831695.1 Puntigrus tetrazona
GTTACATTTCTTTCATTAATAATACAACATTAATTACATTACTTTTACTAATAATAAATGGCTTACATTTTTATATTTTACATTTTAAAATATTAGTATTTTTATTAACTTGCATTGTATTATTATTTATTTTTAAAAATATATCCCATTTAAATTCATTTTTACATGCATAAATATATATGTGTACGTGCATGTATATAAAGCATGTTCAAAATAATTTTTAAATATAGTATTTATGTTTTTTAACAAACAATATATATAAAATAATGTATAAAAATGTATTACGTTTTAGTTTTGTTACTTTTATTTAAGAAATACATTTCTTTAATTAATAATAAAACATTAATTACATTACTACTACTAATAATAAATGGATTTCATTTTTATATTTTACATTTTTAAATATTAGCATCTTTATTCTTTCTATTTACTTATATAAAATATATATATATATATATATATATATATATATATAATATTTTTAAGTAAATAATAATACAATGCAAATGAATAAAGATACTAATATTTAAAAATGTAAAATCATATATATATATATATATATATATATATATATATATATATATATATATATATATATATATATATATATATATATGATTTTACATTTTTAAATATTAGTATCTTATATATATATCCCATTTAAATTAATTTTATTTTTCTTGGTTTTTTTTTTTACATGCATAAATATATATGTGTACATGCATGTATATAAAGCATGCTCAAAATATTTTTTTTAAAATAGATCATAAAAGATTTCCTGCACTGTAAAGATAAAATACAGGACGCAGGATTAGTTTCTTACCGGAAAAGGTCGATTCTGATCGTTTGCTTCGATTATTAATAAGCTGTCCTAAACGAAAGCCTACTGTGTTTGTTGCGCAGAGCTCCCGGTCCCTCTGGCGGGTCAGTTCGTGTCTCCTCCGGTCCGGACGGCTGCGGCGGGTCACGCCTGGGTCTCGGTGGACGAGCAGTGCCACCTCCATTACGAGATCGTCGTCAACGGCCTCAGCAAGAGCGAAGACGCCTCGGTCGACGCCCACCTGCACGGGCTGGCCGAGATCGGCGAGATGGATGACTCGTCCACCCATCACAAGAGACTCCTGACCGGCTTCTACGGTCAGCAGGTAAACAAATCGAGTCAGACAGGCCATTTGGCGCCGTTCTCGCCCGCCGATAATGTAAACTGCGTGATTGCAGCACAACAAAAGCGTGTTTTCGTTGGCCGCTCCGTCGAAGTCGTGCCAGAAACGGACAAACAACCGTTCTGCTGTCATTTATTAAAATGCCTTAAAGGATTTGTTTATGAAACAAAGCTGGCGTTCTCCCCAGGGGCTTGAAAGCGGCATTGCATTCAGTGTTCGTAGGTTAAACGCATTTAATTGTGGCTAAACATGAAGAGTTCGTCTCGTCCTGTGCCCAAACGTTTACAAACGCTCTCTCTGTGTGTCTTACAGGCTCAGGGTGTGCTGAAAGATATCAGTGTTGAGTTATTGAGACATTTGGACGAAGGCACAGCTTATATTCAGGTCAGCACCAAAATGAATCCAAGAGGAGAAATACGAGGACGGGTGAGTCGAAAAACGTTTTTGCCTTGAATTTGCTGCTGAACCTTTAAGACTTTTAAAACTATTATTTTAGAATTTAAAAAAATATATTATACATAGATATATTTAGCTTTGATTTTTAGATCATTTTGAATTTTTTTATTAATATTTTTCATTATTTTAATACATATAATTATTTATAAGTATTTATAATTTTTAACAATATATATAAAATAATGTATAAAATGTATTACATTTTAGTTTTAATTAATATTTTTAATTATTTTAATACATATTTATAATTATTTATAAGTATTTATAATTTTTTACAATATATATAAAATAATGTATAAAAATGTATTACATTTTAGTTTTAATTAATATTTTTCATTATTTTAATACATATAATTATTTATAAGTATTTATAATTTTTTTAACAATATATATAAAATAATGTATAAAAATGTATTACATTTTAGTTTTGTTACATTTCTTTCATTAAAATAATGTATAATTCAAAAAATATATATTATACATAGATATATTTAGCTTTGATTTTTAGATTATTTTGAATTTTCTTTATTAATATTTTTCATTATTTTAATACATAGCACCTCATTTTATTTTATTTTTCACTTGTTTACTGTACAATGCTTTCACAAAAATTAACGAAATGCGTAAATCCAAGTACTTTAAATTTAGAAATGATTTAAATATAGGTAATGTGTGTTAAACCTTTGTATTTAATCGATATCCTCATTTTATATTTGCAGACGTTGTATTTTAAAATTCGAAGTATTTACATGTATTTAACACGTTATAGAATTTTCTAAATATTTTTTACATATTATTTAGCACCTTATTTTAATACTAACCTTTGTTATTATATAATGCTTTTAATATTTCTAAATATAATTATACATTTAATTTTGTTCTAAAATGTATAATTTTTTAATTGCGTTTTTATTTTTTAGTACCATTTTAATACTAGTCTTTGATTTTTTTTTTTTGTCTACTTGTTTGTTGTACAACGCTTTCACAAAATTGCATGTGAAGGCAATCGTGCAAACAGAGTGCTTTACACGCCACGCGATATCGTCGAACCGCCGTGTTAAACGCACCTCTTGGTTTTCCAGATTCACGTTCCCAACAGCTGCGAGTCCGGTTCCCGCGGTGAAGTGGTCGAGGAGGCGGAGTTTGACGACCTGGTGTTCGTGCGCGACCCGGCCGAGCTCAGGAAAGACCCGCACACGTGCTTCTTTGAGGGAGAGCATCACGCTCACGGCTCGCAGTGGACGCCGCAATACAACACATGCTTTACCTGCACCTGCCAGGTAACACACGCACACACACACACACACACACACACACACACACACACACACACACACACACACACACGTACCTTACATGCCATTTCTGTGACTGTGATTAACTTTGTGCATGATCTGATTGGATCCCTGCAGAAGAAGACAGTGATCTGCGATCCGGTGATCTGTCCTGCTCTCTCCTGTCCTCACACCGTCCAGCCTGAAGACCGCTGCTGTCCCATCTGTGACGGTCAGTAATCAATCAAATCAATCAGTTGTGTGATATTTGTGAGAATGGAGTCATCGGTAGCACAAAATACACTGTATGGGTCAAAATTATACATTTATATACATTCACGTAAGAAGTTCCTACCGTAAATATATCAAAACTGTATTTTGTTTAGTAATATGCATTGCTAAGAACTTCATTTGGACAACTTTAAAGATGATTTTCTCAATATTTAGATTTGCTTGCAACAGTTGGCCAAACACCGTCCTACGCCAACAAACCGTACGTCAACCGAGCGCTCGTTCATTTTTTGTCGAATTGTTTTTTTTTTGGTCCAGAGTCACTTTTTCATGCATGCCGCTTTTATTTAAAAGCAGGACATCGATGTATTGGAATATTCCGGTTATGCACGATATTTTAATCCGAATGGATTCGCAGCGTACGCAAGCGTTATTAAAATAAGTGAAAAGATTGTGAAAAAAATATAAATAACGGGGTAAGAAATAAGCATAGAAATGCATTTCTTTCATTGTCCCCTTCTCAAGTAAAGGCATCGTTAGCTCAGACCATAAAATCTTAATGTTTCCTCTAAAATTACGTCGTGTTTGATTTCTGTCAGCAGAAAAGAAAGAGTCCAAACAGACGCCTGCAGTGGAAAAAGTTGAGGAAGGTCCAGAAGGTGAGCTTGTATTAAATGCGTCAAATTAGCTATTATTTTAAACGCGCGGCTGTATATTAAGATGTTTATTTCTTCTTTTAGGCTGTTATTTTGAGGGTGATCAGAAAATGCATGCACCTGGAACGACATGGCATCCGTTCGTCCCTCCATTCGGTTACATCAAGTGTGCGGTGTGCACCTGCAAGGTAATTAACGTTCTAACACGCAACTCAATTATTTGACGTTTTAACCGAAGTTGCGCGCAGATGTGATATTAATAGTTGCTCTTGTTGTTTGGCTCATCTCAGGGCTCCACGGGAGAAGTGCACTGCGAGAAAGTGACGTGCCCGCCCCTGACCTGCAGTCGACCAATCAGACGCAACCCTTCGGACTGCTGTAAGGAGTGTCCTGCCGAGGACACGCCCCCTCTAGAGGACGATGAAATGATGCAGGCAGATGGGACGCGCCACTGCAAGTTTGGCAAAAACTACTACCAGAACAGCGAGCACTGGCACCCGAAGGTCCCGCTGGTGGGAGAGATGAAATGCATTACCTGCTGGTGTGATGTAAGTTTCTCTTTGAGTCATTTCACATCTCTTATAAGAGCAAGATGAAATCGGGTAACAGAATTCACCGTCGCTCGCTAGTAAAAAAAGTGCATAAAACATAAAGGTATTATTTAATTGAATAATATGAACATCGGATAAAGCCAGATGCAAAATTCTTGTTTGATTTTGTCGATGTGATAGAGTTAAAGGTTTTTACTGAGCGCTTTGGATCTCTCTTCTCTTTTTATCACTCCAGGCAGGAAAAACACACTTTCGCCATGTTTTTTAAGAACATGGATGTTGGATAAATCAGTCTGAATTATATATATATATATATATATATATATATATATATAAAAACAAAACCCTTAGTAAAAATCTTCCAAATATAGAAAGGAATTAAACTCTAAATGTTGGTGTTTGTAAGTATCACAAAAGCAAAGAAACAAACTCAGCACCTTAAGAAATGTGCATTTTCGCCATGTTTTTCAGAAATTAAATGTTCAATAAATCAGTCTGAATTATATATATATAAAAACCCTCAGTAAAAGTCGTTCAAATATAGAAAGGAATTAAACTCTAAATGTTGGTGTTTGTAAGTATCACAAAAGCGGAGAAACAAACTCACAACCTTTAGAAATGTGCATTTTCGCCATGTTTTTAACCAAAATAAAATGTTGGATAAATCAGTCTGAATTATATATATATAAAAACCCTCAGTAAAAGTCGTTCAAATATAGAAAGGAATTAAACTCTAAATGTTGGTGTTTGTAAGTATCACAAAAGCGGAGAAACAAACTCACAACCTTTAGAAATGTGCATTTTCGCCATGTTTTTAACCAAAATAAAATGTTGGATAAATCAGTCTGAATTATATATATATATATAAAAAACCCTTAGTAAAAATCTTCCAATTATAGAAAGGAATTAAACTCTAAGTTTTGGTGTTTGTATGTATCACGAAAGCAGAGAAACAAACTCAGCACCTTTAGAAATGTGCATTTTCGCCATGTTTTTATGAATAAAAAGCTCTATAAATCCATGTAAATGATATATGAACAAACCCCTCAACAAAACCCTTCAGAATACAGTTAGGAATAATGCTCTAAGTTTTGGTGTTTGTAAGTTCTGCCTAAATGGAGAAAAAACCTTACATGTTTTTAAATACATACATACATTTTTACCACGTTTTAGGAAATAAAATGTTGTTTAAAACAGAGTGAATGATATATGACCAAACCCTTCTATAAAAACCTTCAGAATATAGAGAGGGATAAAAGTCTTAAGCTTTTTTTTTTTTTTTTGCAACTGCTGCTAAAATGGAGAAAAAAAAATTTATTTGTTTTTTTTACTGCCATTTTCATCACATTTTAAAGTGTTGTAAGAACGCGCGTGATCGATATACGAGCAAACCCCTCAGTAAAACCCCTCAGAATATAGATAGGAATATAACTCTAAGATTTGGTGCGCGTGTGTTCCTCTGCAGTGGAGAAACAAAGTAAAAATGTATTTTGGACGTTTGCTTTCCACTAGTCTAAAACGGCACTTTACGGCCGGTGCATAAAAACACGATGTTCTGCCTGCAGTATTATTGGTGCGATTAACTGGATTTCTCTCGTCGTTACAGCATGGTGTCACAAAGTGCCAGAGAAAACAGTGTCCACTGTTGAGTTGCAGTAACCCCATTCGCAGAGAAGGCAAATGCTGTCCCGAATGCATGGGTACGTTTAGCTGCTAAACGCTGTTTTGTTCAGTTTTTTAAAATGAAGTCCTGCACGGTTCACTCAGTGCGCTTTATCTGTTTGCGTTACAGAGGACTTGATGGAGAAAGAAGAAATGTCTAAAAAGGTAGAGAAGAAGAAAAACTGGAGACACTGATACCTGCTTCCTCAAAGTTCCTCGTCGTCCTCCTGCCTTGAGATCAGGTCGTCTCAAACGCACAACGGGACACCTGCGGAAACAACCGATGCGTGAAACGGAGGAGAGGTCCAGAACACAAAGAGGCCGAGAGCAGATTGGGAGGAAGACGCTCCGAAGAGGAACGATCGAGGCGAAAACACATAACGCTTAAAAGGAGCTGCTGCAGATGTTTGAATATTTCCCACAGACTGATTCACTCGTGGGATTCGTTGATTTGTTTTTGTTTGCATTTTTGACTTGGTGCAAAATCTTCATCTTCATCATCATCATCATCACACCTGTTAAGAAATGCGAGTACAATCACATGACTGTACTACAAAAAAACCGACTAATTGCACATGCCGTCATTCACAGTCGTTCACGACGACACTCGATCCCAGCCAATCAGCAGGACTGTTGTGATGCATCTGATTGGAGATTAGCCCTGTGGGTGGGGCTTGTTTGTGGAGGCGGGGTTTAACATGCTCATCAACATAAACCCGCTCATTTTTGTTGCACCTGATGTTTGTTGGTATGTAATATTTTATGGCTATTTTCTTTTCATATTTTGCTGGAAATTATGAATATTGTTTGTATTTGCGTATTTATTAATTATGATGAATAAACAAAGTTTTAAAATCTATGCTGTCGTTCTTTCTCTTGCGGATGTCCGCTAGCGTTCACTTTGAGGCTCTCTGCAGATTTGATGAAGATAAATGTGAAGATTTTATAAATCATATGATCTCTGAATCTGAGCGTATGAACATCAGCTACAATTAATGCAATAAAAATGCGACTTCCAACAGATCTCTATTATTGATTTATTTATTCGACAAAAAAGCTAGGATATTTATGCTCCCGATCTCTAAAACGAACAATTTATTGCCAAAAAACAAGCAAAAAAATGTTTTGTCTAAAGAGTCAAGATGCATTGAGAAGCAAAATAGCTTAAGATAATCAGTCTAGTCTTGTTTCATGAGAAATAAAGAACAAATTGGTTTTCATAGCCGTTGACATGTGTTTGTTCTTATTTTTAAAGTAAACCCTCTTAATTTTGTTAAACTCGTGTTCATTTTGCCTCTCAAGCTAATTTATCGTGAATATTTAGATATTTGCTTGAGACAATAAAACCGCGCAGTTGCAGTGCGTGCTACGTTTAATAAAAATGGAGACATTTTAACCGTTTCAAAGCTGATCCCAAAATTAAAGCGCTATTTTTCGTTCTATTTTATTGCAAACCCCAAAGAAAGAAAAGCCGCCGTCATTCAGTTTCAAAAAAGCTGCAAAGATAAATAAGCAGGGTTACACGCTCACCTTGTGTGTTTGGATGCGTTACAGGTGTAACCCCAGAAGGGTCAAAGGTCAAAGGTGAGCAACGCTCCCGTGCTTCTCTGGATGTTGAACATCTGTATGCTGCAAAACAAAGAAACACATCTATTTATGTCGCTAACCCTGATCTCCGCATTAATGATGTATTTTATATGTTATATTTAACATTATATATATAAGGTTATGAAAACGTTGTGGTAACATTGCTGTGAAACGTTTCTAAAACATCGAAATGTCCAGTGATTGAAACGATATTTTAAAACGTTTCTTGTAGCACTCTACGAACAAAAACATGACACTATTGGAACGTCTCATTTTAATATCGTGGGAATGTCAAAAAGTTTCTTTGACGTTATTTAAAGGTAACGAAAACGTTTATTAGACCATCGAGCACTAACGACGCCATGACATTGAGAACGTTTTCCCAACACATGACACATGAAATATTAATAATGTTATAACATTGTTGCATATTAAGCAGAATTGTTCTACATGCATGTAAAATAAAAAAAAACATTTGCCAATCATGATCTTTCATGCATTGTGAAGCTTCCCAAAGCTCTCAGTTTCTTCGAGTTCGAGTTAAACTGATTTGCAAAAGTGCACGAATAAACACCGATCAGATGACGACAAGCTCTCTAATCCCGCTCAGCCTTGTTTTAATGCAAGCAAAGGCTTAAAAAAAATAAAATGACTGGTATATTTTGCGTCATAGAATAAATCTTGACCAAAAACCCATTTAAAAAGCTGAAAGGCCCGGTGAAACACTGATTTCTGGCCTACAAAAATAGCTCATTGTTTTCCCAGCGGCACTTCTTAGTGAATAATCCCTTCACCGCTCGATTTTCCTAAATCTCATTCTGGCCAGACCCGGACGGCGACAGCCTCGTCTTCCTTCTGTTCCCGCTGCTCGTTTCCCGGCGGGGTTAGTGCGCCGGTCAGCGGCCCGTCTTTCCGATGTTTCTCGTCGAAGGAACCAGATTGGATCGGTTTTCTCAAACTCGCCGAGACTCATTCCAGTTGTCTGACTTAATTTTCGCGTCTTCGGCGTCAAACGGAGAAAACCCGAGGGAACATGAAAGCAGCCCGCCGCTTGTTTTCCGCCAGTCTCTGAATACAATTCAATTTTTACAGAATACTTTCAGTGTTTTTCCATTCGCTGATCCCGTCTGTTGTTCATCTACGAAATGGCACTAAAGCCGTTGGGTTACTGGTAGATTAACAACAGGCCAAAAGGCTTCGCAGTCAGTTCTGTTCTCTGATATTTTGTTTTTTACGCATCCCACGGCGCGTTCATAAAGCATGCCTGCGTTTGATCTTTGCTCAGAGTTTAGCGCTTCTATGCAACGGAGTTTCTGCAACTGATTATCGGGAGGGTTTGGGAAGCGTCATCTCGCGCTCGAACGGACGACTACCGCGATTTCAGACGCCCGTGTAAGAAGTCGAGGCCCGGAAACGCGCCGAAAACTGCCTGAATGCGCGTCTTTATTGCGTGCGATACGAGCAGATTCTTCTGAAAGCATTGGCGTTGGATTTCGGGACAGATTTGACGCTAAAATCTGATAAATGGGAAACAAAGTCTTGAAACCCAAGAGCGTATGCATTTCTAGCCTGTGCGTGGCATAAATGCAAACCCGAATCTAGTATATTTCTTGCATAGATTAAAAAAAAAAACAGGATTGGTTTCCCGCTTGTCTTTAAATATCACTGTTCTTAACATTTTGCCTGCTTTAGCTTGTTCTCCATCAAGCCCTGATGTATTCTGATTAGTTTTGGACCGTGTATTATATCATTTTATTATAGTAGTTAGTGTCTTTTATACGTCTTGGTATCAAACAAGAAGGTCGGTGGAATACGATCCTGTTCATCTAAACGCCAGTTGCTTCAAAACACTCCAGAAACAATGAAAATGCACCCCTAAAACAGCTGCGACCGTTTTCTTCTTTTCTTTCTTTTTCACTTC
The DNA here is from genome assembly GCF_018831695.1 of Puntigrus tetrazona. Classification (NCBI taxonomy): domain Eukaryota; kingdom Metazoa; phylum Chordata; class Actinopteri; order Cypriniformes; family Cyprinidae; genus Puntigrus; species Puntigrus tetrazona. The sequence continues at coordinate 224,502 of NW_025047827.1, forward strand.
TCGTGAGTTTGGTTCCCTGGAAAACAGCTCGTGTGTGTGTGTGTGTGTGTTGTTACGATAACAACATGAGCTAAATGTATACCCAAAGTAATAACAGTGACAGTAATACAGCGTTCTTCCAAGATTACTGCAGAAGAAACCTGGAAATGTTTCTGTTTTTATAAAAATATCACACGAGCGATCCATTCTCTGAAATATTACATCATTAGACAAGTCATCTCGAGCAGCTTTACAGAGTCGCTACGACTCATACTTTACTTGTGCTTAGCATTCAGGTCATCCGGATAAAGATTAAAAAATGTTTTTGTAAAATGGGGCTTTTTTTGGTCTGCTAAATGTTATGCATTTAACAAAAAAAGCAAAAACTTAAATTTCCTATATTTGTTTTTAATCATAATTAATAATATATAAATAAATAATAATAATAATATAATAACAATAATATAAATTATATTATAAATAAATATTATAAATATAATTTATATAAAAAATAATATAAATTATAATAAATAATTTATTGCTTTATAATAAATCATGTTACAATACAATCAATTAATAAAGTTTATATATATATATATATATATATATATATATATATATATATAATTTTTTGGCTTAAATTATGTTTTAAATATTTTTATTGGCACGTCACATTAACATACAATATTTTTATTATTGTGCAATCAAGAAATGCAAACAATTTATTTAAAAACCAAAAACATTTGACTAATAATATTATTTTAGAATCCATGAAACATGTTTTTAATATAGGTTTACAAGAAATGTTTTACTAAACACATACTAATACAAAAAAAAACATTTCAAGGTTTTTTTATCTGGACGCCACATGAACACTTTCTATTATTTTATAATAAATCATGCTAAACAAACAATTAATATATATATATATATATATATATATATATATATATATAATATATATATATATATATATATATATATATATATATATATATATATATATATATATATATATATTGCTAAAACTACATTAATACTAAAGAGTTTCAAAATATTTAATTTATCTGTGTGTCACATGAGAAATTATATCAATAATATATATCAATCAAATTGAATGCAAACAGCGAATCTTTTTTTTTAAAAATATATTTGAACAATATTTTATTAAAACCACTAATATTAAAAATGTATTTAAATGTTTGTCGCACGAACACTGATACATAAATACATTTTATAATAAAGCTAAATGCAAACAATTATTTAAATAATCAAAAATATTACCAAAAAATAAATTTTATTGGAAATATACTAATACTAAAAAATTATACAACAGCAAGCGCTGTAGGATTCCCAGGGCATGCAGATAAGCAAATAAAAATTTCTAAAGATATCTAGCCTTATGAGCATTCGTCATTTTATTTTGGGTCGTGAAATCGGGCCACAAATAAAAGTCTGTGCACGTGTAAACAGTGACTCGATAAAAGTGTTCACGCTCTGGAAATTCTCATTTATAATTCAATGACAGAATCTGATTCAGTTCACGGGAAAAGACAGCTCTGACTGAAAAATAATATTAACATTCATGCGCGGAAATAACTTAATTTAGCGGCAAATAAACTCGAATGGCGAGTTTTCTATTTAAGTTCACCACGAGAGTTGAATGATTCATCAATAGAATAGACTGTCTGCTTCTACGTAAACATAGGCGATCATTATTAGTATTAAAAAGAACTGTTTTGATGAGTTACTGTTTTCGTGATGGGTTCTGAGTACTCAGTGGGTGGAGTCTGTCGCTTTAAATCCCGCCTCTTATTTAACCCGAACACAAACTATAAAAACTCACGAACGCTGTCACGCGACTGATGTGCGTGTGACGTGTGTGTATCGAGCAACAATCAGTCCGAGTGTGTGTGTGTGTGTGTGTGTGTGGTGGGGGTCGTAATCATGGCTGAGAATAATTTGGTAAGTGTTTTTCTAATTTTCTGCGTTTTCCCCTGCTGGTAGATGCTGGAACGACATGCGATTCGTCGCAGAGATAGCTTTTGACGCGCATTACAGAAAAAGCACGGCAACTATAGTTCATCAGTAGTGAAACTAAAATATTAAAACTATAAAGTAAAAATCTGAAATGTTTTTTGTTACTTAAAATGAACGAAAAATTTAATAAAAATAAATCAATAAAAAAAATTTGAATTTGTCTCATTTTCAGTTAGTTTAAAATTCGCCAAAAGCAGAAGTTATTTAATATTAAATACTATATAAAACGAAATAGATTAAAAATAAAAAACTCTAAATGAATTTTAATTTGGCTTTTTTTCAGTTAGTTTACCTTGTAATAAAATAACTAAAGCTGAACGTAAAAAAAAAGACATGTAAAGATAATCATAATGATCGGTATGGGAAAAAAAAAAAAATAAATTACTCAATTTATGAAAATAAAATAAAGACAGAAAATATATAATACGGGTCGAAGACGTTAAGATGCGTGCGTCAAAAGAAGTTCACAAAAATCATTTTATGTCCATAGAAATCACTTTAAATATAAGTAAAGCATCTACTTTTAAAGTTTCAAATGACAAATAATAAGAAGAATTCAAACAATACGCTTATTCTGACTTGTATATATTAATTAAAAAAAAAAATAAGGATGCATGTTAAATTAAATAGTGTTTTAAACTGGTAAAAAAAATCTAACTAACAATTGGGAAAAACCAAGGATCGTGGGGAAAAAAAAATAAAAAAATAAATACAATTTCAAGTAATTAGTATTTGGGGTCACAGTAATTAAACTTTTAATGTGTCATAAATAAAACTATGTAAATGTAAAAGTGCGTGATAGCTATATTTGGTACAGAAAAAAACAAAACAAAATTGCAATTAATTTAAATAGAAAACTTTTAAATTTTTTTATTTATGGACAACAACAATTTAAAAGCAGTATTATGCTTATTGCATTTTTTCGTCTTTTTTCGCCCCAGAAACGCACTAACGCTAAAAAAAGACACTGAAAATGGTTA
>NW_025047827.1:235000-237500 GCF_018831695.1 Puntigrus tetrazona
CACGTTTGTTCCCCAGGTCGTTATATCCATCCATTAATAATCTTAATTATTAACATTATTATCAACAATCGCAGCAATATATAAACCACAGCATCGTCATCTCCCTCTTTTTTTTTTATACTCTCACTCTTGTTCTCTTTAATTAATCAGTAACTCAAAATGATGCAATAAAATGCTCCATTAGCAGCAAATGCGGTCATATGCCACGATAAAACTTCCTTATTTAAATACAGCACACGCACAATTAGCAGATAAATGAAACATGAAAAGCGTATTTTTTAAAGGAATAGTTCACCCAAAAATGAAAGCGTTCTCATTTTAAGATATAATTGGGTTTGTTTCTTCAACCGATTTGGAGAAATGCAGCATCGCATCAAGCGTCTCGGTAACGGAGGCGAATGGGTGCCGTCGGGATGAGAGTCTGATAAAAACAAGCATCATATATAGCACGAAACTCTCTAAGCTTAAAGATTTGGTCTTTGGATGTTAACTGACGGACCGGAGTGCTGTGGATTGCTTTCGGACTCTCATTCCGACGGCACCCATTCACTTCCATTACTGAGAAATTTCCCCGGAAAAAAAACTTCATTCACTAGTTTTCACTTTTGGCCGGACTAGAGCGTATATAAAAAATGCTCTTTTGTGTTCATACCTCTTGTTGTTTACGGCGTAATTTCCCCAGCTCACGCAGAGGGACTCCTTGATTTCATTTTTTGACAATCGCACCTGGTCCAATAACGGCATCGTGGCAGACTTCGATAAAGACGATCACCTGGCCGCCTGGAAGCACCCGGAGGCTAACGTCTTCGTCGTTCTCTCCGTCTTCGTCCTCATGAAGGTAAAGAAACCCAACCCTCTTCTTTATCCAGAAATCTGGTCGCTTCGATAATGATTTTACCGTTTGACCTGTAGCGTGTGAATGTGTGTTGTGTTTTAACGAGCATTTCTATTGTTTGTTATGCAGTTCTGGATGTCTGCTCTTTCCATAACCCTTCCTATACCATGTGGTTCCTTCGTACCAATTTTCGTCATCGGTATGCGTTCGTGTGTCTCATCTAACACTACCTGGCCGTTCGCACCATGCACGATAACTACGACAGCGACTAAAACCATAAAGCTAGCAAAAAAAACTCTCTATAGGGAAGTGCGCGGCTATAACGATAGAAAAGCACGACGTGATTGGAATTGCATTCAGAGCAATATTTTACTAAAACATCGTGTTTTCATCATCGATGATAATCAGGAAGAGGTGCAATGATGCTGAAAATACAGAAATAAATTCGTTTCAAACATACGAAAGTGCTATTTTACATTGCAGTGGTATTCTACATTTTTACAGTATTTCTGATCGATAAAATATCTTCATTTATTAGTGAATTAACCAGCGGTTTAAGTCGTAGTTGCCGGTGTGAACGGACCTATATATCATCGATATAGTTGCCTCTGGCTTGCTCTGTTGGGGACACTTAACTTCTAGTGATTATCGTCGAATTGACTGCATTTAATAAAAATTGTTCAATCATTCGTTATACATCCCTGTCATTGTATTCTTCTGCTTTATACTGTGCAGTGCTTTGATGCAAGCTGTGTTGTTAAAAATGATTGATTGATTGATTGATTGATGACTAATTTGAGTTGTATGTGTTCGAGGCGCTGCGTTCGGCCGCCTGGTGGGTGAAGGTCTGGCCACGCTGTTACCAGACGGGTTCAACGTGGATGGACACGTGTACCACGTGGTCCCCGGAGCGTACGCCGTTATCGGTGAGAGCGACACACACACATCCCTTAACGTCCGAACACTCGGGCAAAGCGAAGCACGGGTTCAGCTTTCGATCTCTCAGGAGCGGCGGCGCTAACGGCCGGAGTCACTCACACCGTGTCCACCGGCGTGATCATGATGGAGCTGACGGGTCAGATCGGTTACACCGTGCCCATCCTGATCGCCGTCATTCTGGCCAACATGGTCTCTCAGAGTCTTCAGCCGTCCATCTACGACACGGTTATCCGCATCAAAAAACTGCCTTACCTGCCCGTGCTCAGCTGGGGCCACCGAGAGTAAGCCTTTCTCTTTCTCTTTCTCTTTCTCTTTCCCTTCGAGGGACGTTGCAAACACTTCAGTTAGAGCAGAGTGCGCACTACTGAACATATCTAGAGTATCGAGTGTTTAAGTCGAGACACTGCGGGGGTGAACAGGGGGGGAAAAACGAAGAAACTGAATTCTAAAATCGAAATTCTTGTTGAATTAGAGTCGAAAGCTTTTCCGGAGGCAATCGTATGATTTGGAAAAGTCTCAGAACGGACAGAAAGCGCACTATTTTCACAGTTTTGGGGGGATTGTAATGCAATCGAGCAAAACAAATCCCACTTTAAAAACCTTCAGGATGCATAAAAATGTAAAGTTTTTGGAGCGTGCTGCTGAAGAGATTTATGTGCAGGAGAAAATATATATTGCAAATGAAATCTATTGACGCAAATGGATCCTGTTGGATATTGAAAAACA
>NW_025047827.1:267500-272500 GCF_018831695.1 Puntigrus tetrazona
TGTGTGTGTGTGTGTGTGTGTGTGTATCTGATGTGTGTGTGTGTGTGTGTGTGTGTGTGTGTGTGTGTATCTGATGTATGTGTGTGTGTGTGTGTGTGTGTGTGTATCTGATTTGTGTGTGTGTGTGTGTGTATCTGATGTATGTATATGTGTGTGTGTGTGTGTGTGTGTGTGTGTGTGTGTGTGTGTGTCTGATTTGTATTTGTGTGTGTGTGTGTGTGTATCTGATGTATGTGTATGTGTGTGTGTGTATCTGATTTGTGTTTGTGTGTGTGTATCTGATGTCTGTGTCTGATGTGTGTGTGTGTGTGTGTGTCTGATCTGTGTGTGTGTGTTTTAGAGTGTGTGTGTGTGTGTTTTAGAGAGTGTGTGTGTGTGTGTGTTTTAGAGAGTGTGTGTGTTTTAGAGAATGCGTGTCTGATCTGTGTGTGTGTTTTAGAGAGTGTGTGTGTCTGATGTCTGTGTGTCTGATCTGTGTGTGTCTGTGTGTGTTTTAGAGAATGTGTGTGTGTCTGATGTATGTGTGTGTGTGTGTGTGTGTGTGTGTGTGTGTTTTTTAGAGTGTGTGTGTGTTTTAGAGAGTGTGTGTGTTCTAGAGAATGTGTATCTGTGTGTGTCTGATATATCTGTTTATCTGATCTTTGTGTGTGTGTGTGTGTGTGTGTGTCTGATGTATGTGTGTGTGTGTGTGTGTGTGTCTGATTTGTATTTGTGTGTGTGTGTGTGTGTCTGTATCTGTGTGTGTGTGTATCTGATTTGTGTTAGAGTGTGTGTGTGTCTGATGTGTGTGTGTATGTGTCTGATCTGTGTGTGTGTGTGTGTGTGTGTGTGTTTTAGAGAGTGTGTGTGTGTGTGTGTTTTAGAGAGTGTGTGTGTTTTAGAGAATGCGTGTCTGATCTGTGTGTGTGTTTTAGAGAGTGTGTGTGTGTGTGTGTGTCTGATCTGTGTGTGTGTGTGTGTTTTAGAGATGTGTGTGTGTGTGTGTATGTGTGTGTGTGTGTGTGTGTGTGTGTTTTTAGAGTGTGTGTGTGTTTTAGAGAGTGTGTGTGTTCTAGAGAATGTGTATCTGATGTCTGTGTCTGATATATCTGTTTATCTGATCTTTGTGTGTGTGTGTGTGTGTGTGTGTCTAAAGGATGTGTTCAGTAATAAGCGTTCAGTGACCCGTTGAGAAGGTGCTTCAGGTTGAGCTGACTCCAGATCTGTCTCTCTCTGATGGATTGAGGCTGAACTTGCTGACTTATTAAGGGCAGATGGTGACTCTCTGAATCTCGTGATCCTCTGGAAGTTCTTGGTATTTATTGCCACGGCTGTTATAAATACAATATTGCAAATTCAACAGATTCCAACAGATATGCTCGATGGTGAAAATAAATGTGGTTTAATGCTCTAATTTTAATCCTGGAGCACAGCAGCAGTATATCTGTAACAAGAGCCAACAGTACATCATATATTATATAAGATCTAACTTTTCTACAGTAAAGATATCAAAATGTTATTTTTAAGTAGCATGCCTTAGTAAGAACTTCATTTAGACAACTTTATAGTCAATTTTCTTAATATTTAGGTTTTTTGCACCCTCAGATTCCAGGTTTTCAAACTATACATTAATGGAAAGCCTTTTTTTATTCATTTAAATTTCATTTTAATCTCAATTACAAGTTGATGTCTATCTGCCTTTGCTCTAAACTCAGCAACAGACTATTTATTGAACAACTTTATATAACCAACACTCAAACATTCCATGCAAACTGCAGTTTTTTAATAAAATAAATGTTTTTTTTTTAAATAAAGCCTACATTATACAATTAAGACAGCGCTAACAGTTAAAGTAAAATATAACAGAGTAATATTTCGCGAAATGCAGACTTTATTATAATGAACCGACGAGCTTTGGACACTGATGACTTGCCTGAGGTAAATTACATTTTGTTTACAAGCCGTTTTAATCGCTTCTTTCCGCGATTGAAGTACTGGTGGAGCGATTACATGAGGCACGGGATGTCAAATGAATTATTTGTTCAGTACACTCGCGTACCGAACCGTACTGACAAGGAGTACGTGTACCGTTACACACCTGATATCGAATATCAGTTTATTTAGACGCAGAAATGTATGCATTCGGCGTGCATGTGATACGCAGTGGTTGGGATTATGGTTGTTGGGTAGATACGTGTCATATGTACTCAAAGTTTAAGTGCACGTCAAACACGTGCGTATCATATGCGCGCCATTTTTGCACGTGAATAATTGTTTTGATTTTGCGTACTATTTATGCGCAGAAATAGACTTCGGCGTGCATATGATAGGCAATGGCTGGGATTATAGTTGCGGGGTAGATACGTATCATATGCACGCAAACATTAAGTGCTCGTCAAATACGTGCGTATCATATGCGCGCCATTTTTGCACGTGGATAATTGTTTTGATTTTGCGTACTATTTATACGCAGAAATGTATGCATTCGGCGCATGTGATACGCAATGGCTGGAATTATGCTTGTCGGGCAGATACGTATTACATGCACGCTAACAAATAGTGTATCATATGCACGCAAACATTAAGTGCACGTCAAATACGTGCGTGTCTTATGCACGCTATTTTTGCGTGTTAATAATTCTTTTGATTTGGCGTGCTATTTATATGCAGAAATGGACTTCGGCGTGCATGCGAAACGCAATGGCTGGGATTATGCTTGTGGGGTAGATACGTATCATATGCACGCAAACATTAAGTGCACGTAAAACACGTGCGTATCATATGCACGTCATTGTTGTTTTGATTCGGCGCGCTATTTATACGCATTTTCATGAGACTGTGCTCAATACCGGTACCGGTACCGGTGTATCCTTATACAAATGTATACTGTCTTTACAATATAAAGCAAAATAAATTAAAATAAACTACACATTCAATGAGAACAGTAAGAACCCTCAGCTTTACAGTTTCTCGTGTTTTCCAAAGTTGCGTTGTTGTGGTGTTTTGGTTCTAAATATTGCTGGTCAGAGTCAGTGGGGTCGGGGTCACGCGTCTCCTCCGCCTCTCTGCAATTAGCGTCGCTTCAAAGGCATAGCTGCACACAAATACACACCATAATCATAGCTTTGCACTTCTTGGGGACTTTGTTGTTGCTGCGTGTTTGTTTGGATTTATTTTTGCATCTGTATTTCGGTCCGTCCCATCATAAGTCCCGTTTTAAAGGGTTTTTTGAAGGCTTCGGTTAACGTGCAGCTTGATGTGGGTCACGTGACCTCGTGAACCTTTTACCAATCAACAGAAACACAAACCCAGATCCGCCAGCTTGCTGTGTTTGTTTCTCTCCGATCTACCTGTGATCCGATGAGCAACTAATTAGATGATGTGTTTGCATTCGGGACACTGCTGGTCAGACCTTTACGGCCAATAACAAATGAATACAGTTGTTCAGTGAGGATGCATTAAATTGATGAAAAGTAAAAAGCGTTTATAATGTTATGCTAGGTTTTTATGCTGATCTTTTAAACTTTGTATGCATCTTTGAATCTTAAGAAAATGAAATTTCCACAAACATATTGTGCAGCTGTTTGTAACGTTGATAATAATAATAACTAGAAAGTACATTTCCTGAAGAAAATGTGAGTGGTGCTTGGCAAACCTAGCGTTCGGTTGCATGACTAGCATGTGATTAGCAAGCGACTAGCATGTCGCTAGCATGTTTCCATCATGATTAGCAAGCGACTAGCATGTCGCAAACATGACTAGCATGTGTCTAGTATGTTTCCAGCATTATTAGCAAGTGACTAGCATGTCGTTAGCATGACTAGCATGTGTCTAGCATGTTTCTTGCGTGATTAGCAAGTGACTAGCATGTTGCAAACATGACTAGCATGTGTCTAGCATGTTTCCAGCATGATTAGCAAGTGACTAGCATGTTGTTGGCATGACTAGCATGTCATTAGCAAGTGACTAGCATGTCGCTAACATGTTTCCAGCATGATTAGCAAAGTGACTAGCATGTCGCTAGCATGTTTCCAGCATGATTAGCAAGTGACTAGCATGTCGCTAGCATGACTAGCATGTCGCTAGCATGCTTCTAGCATGATTAGCAAAGTGACTAGCATGTTGCTAGCATGTTTCCAGCATGATTAACAAGTGACTAGCATGCTAACATAACACTATTTTAATAACACATGCTATTAACGCTATTTTCTATTGAAGAAGAACCAGCTCCCATGTCTGTACGATGTTCTGATGCAAAGATATAGGTTTTGCTAAAAGGTTGCTAGGGTATTGTGTTTGGTTGCTAAGGGGGGGCTTGGCAGCTATCAGTCATGATATTATAAAGACTGCTTGTCAGTATGAATGATATAAACCAACCCCTATGTCTCTATGACTCTCTTAACTAGTCACTAACTATGACTCTCTTAACTAGTCACTTTGCATTGGACATTCGCACAGCCACTTTACACTTTATATCTTATACTTTATATTTTATATTCTATACTTTATTTTATTTTTTATACTTTACTTTGTACACTTCTTTTTTATACATATTTTTATATTTTATATTTATATGTATATATATATTTAAATTTTGTTTTCTATTTTGATGCTGGACGGTTGTAAAGAACATTTCACTGCATGTCGTACCATGTATGTATGTGTATGTGACAAATAAAATTTGAATTTGAATTTGAATTTACATGACTTAGAAAGAAAGATTGAAAGATATGCCTGTTTGAGTTGGGGTTGCTAGGGTGTTTGATAATGGTTGCTAAGGCGTGGATAGGACAGATGTCTATGGTGACTCAGGATTGGCTGTTTGCTGCCCCGAGTCAAACGAGCCCACCTCCATCTTTCTGTGACGTTCTGTTTTGAAGATATGTAAGTTTGGATTTTGGTTGCTAAGGTCATCGATAATGGTTGCTAGGGCGTGGCTATGAACAGGTGAAGTAGTTCATGATTGGTCCCACCCCCATGTCTCTATGACACTCTGATCCAAACATACCCATCTGAACCAT
>NW_025047827.1:285000-287500 GCF_018831695.1 Puntigrus tetrazona
ACCTGCGCGCTGGGCAGCGGGCTTCCTCTGGGCAAGGAGGTGAGCGGTCAGCGGCCAGTCCATCCTTGCTTTCGAGGGGCTATTTTCGAAAAATCGAGACTCGTGCGTCGCATAAAAGACGATCGAAAGCTTTGCATCGATGTCTGGTTCGTTGCGGTCGGACGGCATTCGTCTGAGATACGACCGTTTGGAAATCTTTATTGTTATTATAATGCGTATCACTAATCAAAAATGAAATATCTTCATGAAATATGATCTCAATGTCCCATAAAATTGATAATGTGTTGTTGTCCATTGCTACAAATGAACCCGAGCTGTCTTTTGTGCACCTATAGGTTCATGTTTGTCCTAGTCTATACTTTTTATTTCAGATATGCTGAAATATGCGCAGTTTGCCGCGAAATATCTTGAAATGTAAATGCGTTTTTGCAGATCTTGTCAGTTTATCAGCAGTCTGATGTTAGCGTGATCTACTAATTAACGCTTTATTTATGCAAACAGGCTCGTTTCTCCAGCATTAAGTTGAGTTTTACCGTTTTTGAATCCGTTCGGGTGATCTCCGGGTCGGGCGATAGCGTTTTTAGCGTAGCTTAGCATAGATCATTGAATCCGATTGGACCGGTAGCGTCGCGTTCGACAATGGCCCGAGAGTTTCGTCAGTTGGTACCGTTTAAAACCCGACACTTCTGTAGTTATATCGTGTGCTAAGAGCGGCGGAAAATGAACGTTTGGCCGGTATAACTGGGAACTGCTGAACACGATGCTACCGGTCTAATCGGATTCAATGATCTATGCTAAGCTACGCTAAAAGTGCTGTCGCCGGACCCGGGGATGGGTCCGAACAGAAAAACAAGCTTATTAACTATTAACCTATTTCCAAAAAAAGTGTAGTGTTCCTTTAATAAAGGCATTGTAAGTTACTGTATAACACTGAGATTCGAGTTCAGCAGGAGATCTATTCAAAGCCGAACTGTTCTTGGTCTTTTCCCGGCTGAGGTTGAGCTGATCACATGCACTGTGTTTTCTGTCCTGTAGGGTCCCTTTGTGCACATCGCCAGCTTGTGTGCCGCTCTTCTCTGCAAATTCATGTCCTTCTTTGGCGGCATTTATGAGGTAATTAAAACAAAAATCACAGCCAGCAAATTCTGAGAAAATTCCTCAAATAATGCTGTTTTCTATGCTTTAAAAATTGCATCATTTTTTACTGGTGCTGTCAAACGATTAATCTGCATTGAAAATGAAAGTTTACGTAATATATCTTAGTGTATAATATGTACGTTTATTATATACCGTTTTATGTATTATTATGTATATAAATGCACACATGCATGCATTTCAGAAAAACACAATAAAACATTTGAGATGCGTGCATTTCAGAAAAATGTTTATATATTAAATATAAATGCCATATACATTTTTATAATATAAATATAGACACGTAAATGCATGTAAATATTTAAAAAATGAGTACTATGTGTGTGCCTGTTATTTGTAAGTAATAAAGATGCACAGAACACACAGATATGTGAAAAAAAAAAAAAAAAGATTATTGTTTAACGGCACTAGTTCTTACTGTAAAATATTATTGCACAGTAATGAGGGTCTAGTGAGGAAGAACTGCATGGAAATGGGAAAAATATAAGTATAAAAACTAATCTGCAAGCATATTATGAGTGTGTGTGTGTGCGTGTGTGTGTGCGTGTGTGTGTGTGTGTGTGTGTGTGTGTGTGTGTGTGTGCGTGTGTGTGTGTGTGTGTGTGTGTGTGTGTGTGTGTGTGTGTGTGTGTGCATGCACATTTTTGTGACTTATGAGGACACAAATGTTTATAATAACGCTGGTATTACAAGGAGAATATATATATATATATATATATATATATATATTTTTTTTTACTAAAAATGTTAGTATTTTCTTGTAAGGGAACATAAAACACACAGTCTGTACAGTATAAAAACATTACAACAAAGTAGAGTTCTTACAATGAAATGTGTGTGTGTTCTGTGTGTGTGTGTGTGTGTGTGTGTGTGTGTGTTTGTTTCCAAAATCTAAAATGTATATATTTTTGCATTTCTCTCAATGAAGTTTTCCTTTTTGAGGATAAAACTAACAGGGATATCCGTCTGTGAATAGGTTTACCAAACACAGGTGTGTGTCTATGTTTGTGTGTGTGTGTGTGTGTGTGTGTGTGTGTTTGTAGATAGACGGTGTGTGTTTTGTAGCTCGTGACTTCGTGCAAGTAGATTTTTTGTATTTTTTCTTTTGTGCTTGATTGTCTCTGTGTATCGAACAGTCCCGAGTGTGCTGGTGTGTGTGTGTACTTCTGCTGTGTGTGTGTGTGTGTGTGTGTGTGTGTGTGTGTGTGTGTGTTGATTTCCCCGCTGTGTGTGTTGAACAGAACGAGTCCAGGAACATCGAGATGCTTGCGGCGGCCTGCGCTGTCGGGGTCGGATGCTGCTTTGCTGCTCCTATCGGAGGTCAGACCTCAAACAGCGTTCAATA